>NC_137230.1:36268427-36290927 GCF_949987685.1 Ammodytes marinus
CAATCAATACTGAACACACACACACACACACACACACACACACACACACACACACACACACACACACACACACACACACACACACACACACACACACAATGAGCCAAGACAGCCTAGGTTCTGTAAACTGGTATATTAGGGGCCACTCACACTAGGGCCGCGGCCCCGTGCCAAAGCTTATTAGCATACTAAAGTCTAGAACGTTTGGCTAGTGTGACCACGCCAACCGTATTCCAGCACGGAACAGCCCCTTGGCCACGGCCACCTGGGAGAGGTGTGCCGTGGCCAAAGTACAGATGCTAATGAGATGACACGCGCACAAGCAAGCGCACAGGCGGCGTTCCTGACGTGAATTTATTAAGGATGCATTGTCCGTTAACGTCCGCTGCCTTACTAGTCGGCACCAGAATTGCCCACCACTTGGACTTGTAGCTATAATGTGTGAGAATTAACGTGTGTGTAAGCCTAGGTGTGGGCTAATAAAAGAGGGAGAGAGCTAATTAGGTCGGCTCAGAAAGCACAGCAAAAAGGTTTTCGTGTTTACTCACGTTCGTCAGATGATTTTTTTTCTTTTTCCTCCCGTCAGCTGTCATAACTGCATTTACGCATGGCGGTGGAGACGCACCCAAAACAACACACCGCGGCCCGGTGATAAGGAAACAGTAGCCTACACTAAGGTTTAACAAGAAACTTTATAAAGACACTTAAAAAAACGATCTCTGCCCATACAAAAAGTTCTGACTTGGATTTGATGGAGCGATCGATGTGTACAAAACCATCCGGATACATATGGTCTGATGACGGGCCGTTATATTAATAATAAACAGCGTGCTGCACAAATATGAGACTGTCCACCGCGACCTATTACGTCAAGGCTACATTTAAAAAAAAAAACAATAGCTTAAGGATTCTCGTTGCTCTAATGTGGAAGTGGAATATTTGATGCAAATTTGGCCGGATGAAAATATTCACAAACAGTCGTATAGCCTACAAGACTACGCTCCAAATCCTAAACGCGCACGGTGACGTAGGCAAGGTGCAAGTGTGCCCAGGCCACGAGCAGTGTGAGCACGGGCCTGCGGGGGGAGTGGGGAGGGGGGGGAATCGTGCTGAATCGTGCTGAGCACGGAACATGCAAACGGCACTAGTGTGAGTGCGCCCTTAGCTAGCTATGGTGGACACACCCTTTGTTTATAAAACAGATCTACAAGGCCTAGGCTGTGTATTAACATATTAACAACAGAACAAGACACACACACACACACACACACACACACACACACACACACACACACACACACACACACACACACACACACACACACACACACTGTCTTAATCAGTGAATATCTCCTCACAATCTGCTACCTGTCTGTACTGTGTGTAAACTGAAAAGAAATCTAGCATTAATTCACACCCTATAGTCTCTGTAAACAGGTATGTTGCTAGCTACTTATTCATTTCAGGACAATACACAATAATGAACATATGCAGTACACGTTAATGTGCTAGATTGTAGCCTGGGGTCTAATTTCCCTCTATAGTCCATTAGGAAGGTTGATGTTACCATGAACATACGGTTGACCCCTTTGTTAACATACCCTTTGTTTACATGCCCGTTTACAGAGCCTAGGCTGAGTATTAACACTGTACGGACAGACAGGTAGCGGATCATGAGGAAATATTCACTGATTTTGACAACAAGCGTTCTCCAGAATCACTGACTCCACCTTTTAAATGCCTATAATCTAGCTAGTAACATGCCTAGTTTACAGAGCCTAGGCTGTGTATTAAAGGTGCAGTGTGTAATATGACATCATCAAGAAAGTTCTATAAAGTTCTAGAATGCAACGCTCCCTGGGTAACCCCAACCCTTTCGAATAATAACAGAAGCTACAGTGGCCTTCAAGGACAAGAACAATTCTAAATTTTAAACAATGCACCTGATGACATTCCAACTATGACACTTTCAAGATGGCGGCACTAGGCCTTGGTCCAAAATATGCAGAAATATGGACATATATGAGACCCTTTCTAAGGGAAAAAAAAATAATTCAAAACATTTTTTTCAGCTATTATGCACTAAATTAAATGTACTCATGGATATTATAATTACTTTCTACAACATCTGCTAGGAAATAAAACCCAAAATTCTACACACTGCAGCTTTAACACTATTAAAAATTAAACCTACGCCGTTGGCCCAGTGTACATACTGTGGAAGGAGTATGTACACTGTCCAAATGTCACCACATGAAGCACACACCCTGTTTTCTCACCGACACAACAACAAAAAATCTATACGAACACAATGAGACTGTCAGTTGGGTATGAGAGCCAGTATTTCAACACTACACCATCAGAATAACTCAATGCAATCGTAGCTTTCGTTTGCATTCATAAAATTCAGCTTAAAACCGTTTTTTTTTAAATATTTTTTTTTTGCGTTTCCTAGAAAAGGAAGGTGATTTTGCATTTTTCAAAGAGGAAAACCACACACACACACACACACACACACACACACACCCACATATAAACACACACACACACACGACACACACACACACACACACACACACACACACACACACACACACACACACACACACACACATAAATAACACCCTAAGGCATAATAAATCAGGCTGCACCTGCATACACACACACACACACACACACACACACACACACACACACACACACACACACACACACACACACAATGAGCCAAGACTGCTGACTGAACTGAATGCAATCTATCGCCATGGCACCCGTGCAGCGCCCAACTGACCGGTATCTGTAGTAACGGAGCACACACACACACACACACACACACACACACACACACACACACACACACACACACACACACACACACACACACACACACACACACACACACACACACACACACACACACACACACACACACACACGCCTCATTACTCCCTGCACAAACTCAGCTGCGAGCCTCTCCTTCAAGGCTGCAGCAAATGCCGGTGTGTGTCCGACAAATCTGTGTGTGTGTGTGTGTGTGTCTGTGTGTGCGTGTGTGTGTGTGTGTGTGTGTGTGTGTGTGTGTGTGTGTGTGTGTGTGTGTGCGTGCGTGTGTGTGTGTGTGTGTGTGTGTGTGTGTGTGTGTGCAAAGCAAAAAGACCAGCCTCCCTTTTCATGCTTTTGTCTGATTTTAAAAACCACAATCGCCGGCTGTCATGAGAGAAAATGAACAGAGACTCACCGTGTATTGCAGTAGCGGAGGAATCCCCCTGGTACTGTATGTGTAAGAGCATGTGTGTGTGTGTGTGTGTGTGTGTGTGTGTGTGTGTGAGAGAGAGAGAGAGAGAGAGAGAGCATGGAAGTGTGTGTGTGTGAGAGAGAGAGAGAGAGCATGGGAGTGCGTGTGTGTGAGAGAGAGAGAGAGCATGGAAGTGTGTGTGTGTGTGAGAGAGAGAGAGAGAGAGAGCATGTGTGTGTGTGGTGTGTGAGAGAGAGAGAGAGCATGAGTGTGTGTGTGTGTGTGTGTGGAGGGGGAGTCAGAGCTGCAGATGCAGACGGGAGCCACCAATAGAATGAAGGGAAAAGGAGTGTGTGTGTGTGTGTGTGTGTGTGTGTGTGTGTGTGTGTGTGTGTGTGTGTGTGTGTGTGTGTGGAAAGGAAGGGAGGGGTCTGATAGCATTACATCATGGCGTATGGAACGGTAGGTTTGCAGGGGGTGGGCTACGGGTGGGGACAAATGTGTGTGTGTGGACGTCTGTGTGTGTGTGTGTGTGTGTGTGTGTGTGTGTGTGTGTGTATGAATCTCCCAGTGTTTGTGTTTGTGTCTGCAGCAGCGTCACTATATTTTGCAGCGAAATCCACAAGATGATTTAAGATTGTGTCCATGCTGCATTTACGGTGCAATGTCGTCATAGTGCCTGCACCTGTGTGTGTGTGTGTGTGTGTGTGTGTGTGTGTGTGTGTGTGTGTGTGTGTCTGTGTGTGTGTGTGTGTGTGTGTGTGTTAGTGTGTATGAATGCGTGTGTGTTTGGGTGTGGGTTGGTGTGTGTGTGTGTGTGTGTGTCTCTCTCTCTCTCTCTCTCAGTGTGTGTGTGTGTTTCCCCTGTCAGTTTGTGTGTGTGTATTTGAATGTGTGTGTCTGTGTGTGAGTGTGCGTGTGTGTGTATTTTAATGTGTGTGTGTGTCTGTGTGTGTGTGTGTGTGTGTCTGTGTGTGTGTGTGTGTGTGTGCAAACATATACAACAGCCATAAACCAGACAGTAATATAATCACACCATATTTCTCGGTTCCTGCGCCTAAACTATAAATAAGTATTTGCACAGTTTCATACACTGTCGAATTCAAGATGCTGAATTAACCCTTTTTACACCTGCCATTAAAGCTGCAGTGTGTAGCTTTTTTTTGACAATTTTTTGGCATTTCCAAGCTTTATTAGATAGTACAGAGTTGAAATGGGGAGAGAGAGAGAAAGAGAGAGAGAGAGAGAGAGAGAGAGAGAGAGAGAGAGAGAGAGGGGGGATGACCTGCAGTAAAGGTCCATGGGTCGGATTTGAACCCACGACCACTGCAACGAAAGGCCGGAGCCAATATGGTACACGCTCTATCCACTACACCACCGGAGCGCCCCACAATATACTATTTTGAATATATTTATATTTTTTGCAGTGTAGGAGGGTGTCAGCATGAAAACAATGACAGCTCAGGGTCATGTCTCTGCACCTCTGTTACAATCTGAGTCCAGACAGACAGAAAAGCAGATGGGATGTTACCCACATGGCCACTAACAGGACAGTTCACACTTTTTAAATGGAGGTTAAAGGTGCTACGAGGAAACTTTCAATTCATCTTAATTATTGAGCCCCCGATGTCCCGATTCTTGTGGCCAAATCAAATCAGTTTTATTTGTATAGCCCAAAATCACAAATACATTTGTCTCAGTGGGCTTTACATTTCATACAATATGATACAATATGATACAATATGACACCCTGCCCTTA
Source organism: Ammodytes marinus (assembly GCF_949987685.1). NCBI lineage: Eukaryota > Metazoa > Chordata > Actinopteri > Uranoscopiformes > Ammodytidae > Ammodytes > Ammodytes marinus. Next base: position 36,273,422 of record NC_137230.1, read on the forward strand.
CACCCTTAGCTCGGCTGAGAAAAAACTCCCAGTAAAAACCCTTTACCGGGAATAAAAAAAAATTTAAGAAATCTCAGGGAGAGTCGACAGAGTAAGGGATCCCTCTCCCAGGACGGACATGCTGCAATAGATGTCATAAGTAGAGAAAATCACGAAGGAATTTGGAAGGCCAGATTTAGGATGGTTAGAAGTACCCGGATGTCCTACTTCATCCGCCCAAGATTTTTAGTGGTGAAAAGTGCATCCTATTTGGGCGATTCTGACCCACAATCCAGTGCGCACGTGAAGTGACGTCACATCGATGAAGCCTCTATATGAAAACAACCGGGGATGCGACGGATACAAAAGCAAGAGGCAAGATCAAGGCGCAATGTTATGATGAAATAAATGAGTAAAAGTATGTCCCAATAGTATGCCTACACTCTAAAAAGAAAAAAGTTGAACCAACTTAATTGAATTAGGGCAACCGGTAACACAGGATTGAATTAAGTTTATTGAAATAAAGAATGTAAGTTACACTTACACAATTGTTTTAAGTGAGATCAACTTAATAGTTTGTTTGTTTTCAAATCAAAAGTTTGCATTAATCCAACTTAAAATTAAGGGACGACAACTTAAAATTTCAGTGTTTTCTGACTCAATTTCTTGATTAATCCTAAAGTAAAATATTGCTTCCGTAGAACCTAAAAGAAGAAGAAGTTGGACCAACTTAATTGAATTAAGGCAACCGGTAACACATAATTTATTTAAGTTTATTCAACTTAAAATTGCTTCTAAAATAAAATCACATTTTCAAATCAGTTTGTTTTAATATACTTTATTGAATGAAAGTAGAAAACAACGTGCCAATACCTTCGAACACATTTCAGTGTATAACAGTCGGGCAAGCAACATATTTCCCATATCTTTCCAATATAGAATCCATTATAACCAGCTATAGCCAGTATAGTCACAGTGTAATTTAACATGGGAAAGGAAAAATTATTTTACAGTTTTAAACCAGACAACCAGTGTAATGCAGGTAAGCCTTTTCCATGTTTCTGGCAGCCGTCAGTTTAAGGTGGAGTCAGGGATTCTGGAGACCGCTTGTTGTCAAATCACTTTTGGTATTTTTTTTTACATAGTTTTAAATTGTGTGGTGAAAAAAACAGCCTAGGCTCAGCAAACTGGTATGTAAACAAAGGGTATGTTAACAAAAGGGGCCCACCGGAGAGCCACATGCCCGTTTACAGAGCATAGGCAGTGTAATGGAAGACACTGAATTGGTTTTCAGCGCAAAAATACTGACAGATCGTGAGGATATATTTACAGATTTTTGAGAAAGTGATTAGGACTACAAGCAGTCTCAGGAATCGGTGACTTCACCTTTAAAAAAATAAAAATAAAAATAAAAAAGATCTTGTAAGTCATTATAAATATACTATCACCATTTCACCTTTAATTTTGAAATATGTTTGAAAAAGTAAATCCAAATATGTTTATACTAAGCTGAAATATTGATAGTTTCTCAATGTAATGACTCACAGGTTTTTTTCTTTTTTTACAGTTTTAAATCAGACAAACACGGTGTGTAATGCAAGTTGTCCTTTTTTCCTTGTTTCTGGCAGCCGCCAGTTAAAGTTATACAAATCCTCCAAGTCAATATGATACCATCTCAACATTTCACCTAATATTTAAAAATAAGTTTGAAAAAATTATTCCAAAAATGGTTTTACTTATAAGTGATAATAAATATTGAGATTTCTGTAAATATAAAAAGGAACTTATTTTACAGTTTTAAATCTGACAAACTCTGTGCATAGTAATGCATAAAACCATCAAAAACACCAAAGTTATGTATTCTTGTGCGTGCTAAACATAGATTCTGCTCTACAGCCAGTGTGTTTTGTTCTTTTTGGACCATATCGAAACAAAAATGGAACCTTTCACCTGCTCTTCCAAAAACGTGTGACAAAATGTGTGTATATCACCTTGTGGTTTGAAGAATATTTGTCTCTCATGTGTAGTCACTGTTTTCAAGTCTGCCATACAGATTTTAGACTTTGGGGGACATCTTATGTTGCTTGAGATGCATGATGATTTTCTGGAGCACCTCAAAAGTGAAAGAAAGGGGTGCTGGAAAAGCTAGGTTCAGGTCAGTCCATGCAAAACCTCCACACCCTCGATGAAGAGGCCCATGTTTTCAGGTGGCTCCTGCGGTCCTTCCCCATGCTTTCGAAAGACAAACTCTGCAATGGCGAGCTGCTCCAGAGTCCTACAGTACATGACACAAAACATCACTGTCATCAATTTGCACTTGTATGCAGTAACTAACTATGAACCTTGTATGGTACAATAATATCACTGGCATTAGTCTTGAGTCCATTTTTGTGAAAATGCACTAATTATTCTAATGAGTAATTCAAGTATACTTTGTGTCTTGATTTTATCTGTATTTTTTTCAGGGCCCTTGACTTACTTTTTCACTATACTAGTACCTCTATCGTATGAATGTACAACAGTACATCAAATAATTTCTAATCATGTTTTGCATATTTGTTGCAATCTAGAGTAGGGGTGTGCACGTGTACATGTGTAACCGGTTAGTAAATCAAAACCATTTAGGTAAAATCAATAAACGAAAACCTTTCTCTCTCTCCCCCCGCTAATACAGTTTTTAAATATGTTCTGGAGACACGCATTTATTAATTTTACAAACTATTTGGGGATGATAAAAGCTAGTCTGCCGAATCTGTCTGTCCCTCTGTGTGTGTGTGTGTGTGTATCGGCACTGCAGACAAACATGCGCGCGCACACTAATACACACACACACGCGCAGAGTCACCGTTGGGCATGAGTCACAGCCATGGACGAGTGATGAAAGATTAAAGTTACCCGGTTGACGTGAACTACGCTCGTAAGTAGACCAAACTTTATAACACCTGTTCAACCTGCATAAAAGTGTAACTGTTGAAGCTTACCGGATATTCCTTGATCAAGTCATCTGCATCCTCTCCGAGGCAGATGATGAAGGCTTTCGGTACACACTCCCTCCGAAGAAGAATGTCGTCAGTCTAGGACAACATGATATTGATTAATTTTCAATTCAATCAGTTTCATAATCGAAGACACTCTTAAAACTTAAATCCTACAATTTATTTAAAAATAAATGGACATTTGTAATGCCAGAGTTTCATTAGAAAATAAATGTAAGCTCAATGGTGTGATGGTGAAACATGAGCTGCATATATTAAAGACACTATAATGGTCTGCCCTTGTTATGTATCTGTAAAAGATAGGGAAACTCTGACACCCTCTAAGCTACCAAGGAAACTTGTTTTGTTTGATGCTCCAGATGTACCTGGTCCAAAGTGTCCGTCATTTGGCCTGTTGATCCACCTTTGATCGGCTGACTGGAGTGACTGTAACTGGGCCATGGACCCAGGAACAGCCATGAACCACAGGAACTCAGAATGGATCTAAAACAAATAGTGAATTAATAAAAGAAAATGCAAATTACTTCACTCTGTATACAATCTCAGTATTAAATGTGTTATTATGCTCTACAGCACTTTGCCACTGTTTTGAAAGTGGCTATAAGCTTTTTATGGCCATTTGTCACAACAAAGCTGTGTCACCTGACTACATTTTTCTTATCATCACCTCCCTAGTCTGGCTGAACCGTTTCCGCCAGCGTCTAAGCGCTGGCGTCGGCTAACAACGCTACGCCTCCATTGGCTGCTTCCCGGGGCTAGCCCCGCCGTAGATGATTGTGATTGGTTTAAAGAAATAAAAACAGGCCAGCCCAGTTTCCCCCCCCGAATAGACGGCTCTAAACGGCATGCTTCCAGACCATACTACTTGCTGTAGTTTGGTCTGGCTTTGCGAGACTATCACCTCCCCAACATGAGTTTTCATTTTCACACTGTTTAATCCTTCTGACGAGAATCCTTCGCACACTTTTATAATGAGGGCTACAAATGGCTTTAAAAAGGACTGTGGCTGAACTGGAAAAACAATTTGCCTGACATAAAAAAAGACATGCCATTGGCAGGGTGCAGTAACTTGTACTCTAACCCTGCGTGGTAAACTGAATGTGGCTACACACAGCCACATTGAAGCCTTATAAATAGCACTGTATTTAGCACTCAATACTGCAGTTTAACTTACCTTTGGGTAGTTCAATTATTTGTGTCCCGGCCTGAAGTAACCACCACCAATCAGGGAAAGAATCATGAAAAGAAAATTAAAAATGCATTAATATTAACTAAGGGAGTGGCGTTTCATTTCAATGTTAAGCCAAATGTGGTATAGAAGGAGAAAACAGTCTGCTGCGATATAGCAAACTAATATGAGCTGGACTGGTGAATGCTTTAACCACCGAGAAACGTATAGGTGAGTCAATCTAGGAAAAAAAAGGGCTTAACCCCAAAAAAATTGATACAAAAGGTTTTTCAATGGATTCCAGTAGTATTTGGTGTGCTGAATAACATACTAAAAGTCTACCAAAATCTACCCCCCAGAAAGCCCTCATTTCCAAGATGGCGGCCGAAATGGCGGCCGGGAGCTTGAAATGGCTATATCTCAAATTGAAAAAATGTTGCAAAGGAATTTTCAACTGATTTTGGTACCTCTGGACATGCTTACAAACATACTAAAAATCTAGGAAAATACACCTTCCGGAAAGGCTTAATTTTCAAGATGGCGTCCAAAATGGTGGCCGGCCAAGCTTAAAATGGCTATATATCTCAATAGAAAAAGATTATTCGAATGATTTTTAACTTGATTCTGGTACCTGCAAATATGCTTATGAACATACTAACAATCTAGGAAAATATACCTCCCAGAAAGGCTTCATTTTCATAATGGCGTCCAAAATGGCGGCCGGGAGCGTAGAATGGCTATATCTCAAATGGAAAATGTTACAAAAGAATGTCAACTGATTCTGGTACCTCTATACATTAATAAAGTGCGACAAATCTAGGTAAATATAACTGCTAGAAAGGCATCATTTTCAAAATGACTGCCTGTAAGCTTACATTGGTTAAATGGTTCAAATTGGTTACTATTCAAAATAGAAAGGTGGTGTTGTTGTTGAATAACATAAATGCCACACTTATTGTGGTCTTTATTCATCATCATCTTCGGGCTCCTCTGGAAGAAACTTGTTAAGTGGATTGTCACATTCCTTAAGTTGACATGGTCCACAGACAGTAGTACAAGGTAGTCCATATTTTCTGCAAGAACAGCGGAGTGTCTTGCAGGCAGTGGTACAGTTACAATGAATGACCTTCAAGAGACTGTCTGGAGCAACATTCGTTGTTGACATGAGTGGGACAAATCTATTGTCCTGCAGGCTCCACCCCCAGTTCAGGGCATCCATACCATCTTCTGTTCCCATCCAGACCATGACCTGGTAGTACGCTCTACGATTCAGTTGGTGGCAGACGTTCAGGCGTTACAGTTGATGAAGCTGAGACAACCTTCTTGCTGAAAATGTTATATCGCATTGCTGCAAGGGAATCTGTGCACTTTCCACCAAAGAGGACAGCCATTACTTGGCACCCAAGGTCATCAATCACCTCTGTGGTCTGGTTTGGGACAATGAATGCATTGGCACAAGATCGAAGGACGGGATCCCCTTTTACAAGCTTCTGGAAAGCAGTCTTTTTGCAAACCCCGAAGATCCGAGAAGTTGTGTCACAGCCAGTGAGAGCATGGATGAACATCAACTGAGAACACACATCATGTCCAAGTACTTCTTTTAAATGGTTTACGGCATACACTTTAAAACTGCCATCAGCTTTTGACTTGTCTGATCTGAAATATACGCCCTTACTATCTCTCTGTGCATAGTGAAGTAGTAAGACAAGGAGATCTGTATCTTCTCCAATCAGCGTAGTGGTGTGAAGAAGAGATGATTCCACTGCGGCCCTTACGATGTCTACATCAGCATCTCCAATTGAATTGACCACAGTGCAACCCCTTTCTTTCAGTTCATCGCTTATCATTTGGATCAGCCTTTGTTTATTCAGATCTCTTGACATGAACTCCTCCTTCTTACCTGAGAACTCTGTCTCAGCAGTGAAGTTGACAATGGGATGAATATTGTTTCCTCTTCTTTGATGTGTGTTGTCTTTAATGGATGGCCCATCCCCATAGCCATCGAACACAATGGTTGTAGCTGAGCCATAATGTTGGATGGTGAAGTCTGCATATGACTGCACAATTTTACTATAGCTTTGTCCGTGCTTCCATGGTATTCGGTGAAGGAGTGAACCTCCATCAAGAACATAATGATCTGTTTCTGGTACAGAATCTAGGATTGCATCACTTGCATGATCACAGATTGCGTGCGCAAGTTGTGGTTTATCAGCCTTGCGGAAGATGTTTCCAGCTTCAAAGAGGGCAGGAGGGAAAGGACTGAGTTCGTAACGCATAACCTCCTCCAATGATAGCTCTCCAGTTTGGGAGACAATCAGGAAACGTTGAAAAAGAAGTGCAAAATCAATTGTTCGATCAGGAGCAACCTTGATAGACGATTTTTGTCCAAGGGTTATGGCTTTATCCTTTCTACTAAATGAGAACGTGAATGCAGGCTGTCCAATCATTTTGTGCATGATATTGCGTCCAACAGAGTCATAATCATGCACGTTCACTCCGTCCTCAGCAACAACACCTGTAACAACATTCCTTAAAGAAGAGTCTGGAGAGAAAGGTGACCATATAGCAAGTTTTGAAGTGATCTTCTCCAGGTCAGCAGCATCCCTTTTCATCCTTGCCTCTGTTGAGTCCTTGTGCTGTTCTGATGTTGTGTATGTCTGGTTTGTGAACTCCTGCATTGCGGTGTTGTACTGTGATGTTATGCACTTTGACATGGTCCAAAGGGCTCTCTGATTGTCAGTCATTCCACTTCCATGCGTCTTCAATGACCTCATCAATGTCGTCTCGATGACAAGATCTGAGCTGAAGCCTTCCACATCAACAACGTTAACAGGCAGGATATCCCCGGTTCATTTTAGCCGTAAAGCCACAGGGCTTTTCTGTGCGGCGGCTCACACTGGCGAGGTGTCACTGTGAATGACACCGTTACCCACCGTCACGGAGTTTCAACTGGCAACTCGCTATTTCGCTCACGCAAGGCTTTTGTGTTTCGATTTAACATCAGTCTTGGGCGAGTACTTTAACTTTATGCTGAATAAACCATTGCATTGCAATCGCTGAAAGCGAAAGTGTTTGGGTGGGGGCACAGAAGGGTTCGCTGCATTTACCACACAAGACACGGCGTGCGACACAATAATCAATTTATTACGATTATCTTGTTTTCATGATCGAGGGACGCCAAAATCGTAATCGAAATTGAATTTCAATTAATCGCCCAGCCCTCCCCTATACCATCAGGCAGTCATTTTGAAAATGACGCCTTTCTAGCAGTTATATTTACCTAGATTTGTCGCACTTTCTTAATGTATAGAGGTACCAGAATCAGTTGAAACATTCTTTTGTAACATTTTCCATTTGAGATATAGCCATTCTACGCTCCCGGCCGCCATTTTGGACACCATTATGAAAATGAAGCCTTTCTGGGAGGTATATTTTCCTAGATTGTTAGTATGGTCATAAGCATATTTGCAGGTACCAGAATCAAGTGAAAAATCATTTGAATAATATTTTTCTATTGAGATATATAGCCATTTTAAGCTTGGCCAGCCACCATTTTGGACGCCATCTTGAAAATGAAGCCTTTCCGGAAGGTGTATTTTCCTAGATTTTTAGTATGTTTGTAAGCATGTCCAGAGGTACCAAAATCAGTTGAAAATTCCTTTGCAACATTTGACTCACACCTAGGTGAGTCAATCTAGGGAAAAAAAGGGCTTAACCCCAAAAAAATTGATACAAAAGGTTTTTCAATGGATTCCAGTAGTATTTGGTGTGCTGAATAACATACTAAAAGTCTACCAAAATCTACCCCCCAGAAAGCCCTCATTTCCAAGATGGCGGCCGAAATGGCGGCGGGTAGCTTGAAATGGCTATATCTCAAATTGAAAAAATGTTGCAAAGGAATTTTCAACTGATTTTGGTACCTCTGGACATGCTTACAAACATACTAAAAATCTAGGAAAATACACCTTCCGGAAAGGCTTCATTTTCAAGATGGCGTCCAAAATGGTGGCTGGCCAAGCTTAAAATGGCTATATATCTCAATAGAAAAATATTATTCAAATGATTTTTCACTTGATTCTGGTACCTGCAAATATGCTTATGACCATACTAACAATCTAGGAAAATATACCTCCCAGAAAGGCTTCATTTTCATAATGGTGTCCAAAATGGCGGCCGGGAGCGTAGAATGGCTATATCTCAAATGGAAAATGTTACAAAAGAATGTTTCAACTGATTCTGGTACCTCTATACATTAAGAAAGTGCGACAAATCTAGGTAAATATAACTGCTAGAAAGGCGTCATTTTCAAAATGACTGCCTGATGGTATAGGGGAGGGCTGGGCGATTAATTGAAATTCAATTTCGATTACGATTTTGGCGTCCCTCGATCATGAAAACAAGATAATCGTAATAAATTGATTATTGTGTCGCACGCCGTGTCTTGTGTGGTAAATGCAGCGAACCCTTCTGTGCCCCCACCCAAACACTTTCGCTTTCAGCGATTGCAATGCAATGGTTTATTCAGCATAAAGTTAAAGTACTCGCCCAAGACTGATGTTAAATCGAAACACAAAAGCCTTGCGTGAGCGAAATAGCGAGTTGCCAGTTGAAACTCCGTGACGGTGGGTAACGGTGTCATTCACAGTGACACCTCGCCAGTGTGAGCCGCCGCACAGAAAAGCCCTGTGGCTTTACGGCTAAAATGAACCGGGGATATCCTGCCTGTTAACGTTGTTGATGTGGAAGGCTTCAGCTCAGATCTTGTCATCGAGACGACATTGATGAGGTCATTGAAGACGCATGGAAGTGGAATGACTGACAATCAGAGAGCCCTTTGGACCATGTCAAAGTGCATAACATCACAGTACAACACCGCAATGCAGGAGTTCACAAACCAGACATACACAACATCAGAACAGCACAAGGACTCAACAGAGGCAAGGATGAAAAGGGATGCTGCTGACCTGGAGAAGATCACTTCAAAACTTGCTATATGGTCACCTTTCTCTCCAGACTCTTCTTTAAGGAATGTTGTTACAGGTGTTGTTGCTGAGGACGGAGTGAACGTGCATGATTATGACTCTGTTGGACGCAATATCATGCACAAAATGATTGGACAGCCTGCATTCACGTTCTCATTTAGTAGAAAGGATAAAGCCATAACCCTTGGACAAAAATCGTCTATCAAGGTTGCTCCTGATCGAACAATTGATTTTGCACTTCTTTTTCAACGTTTCCTGATTGTCTCCCAAACTGGAGAGCTATCATTGGAGGAGGTTATGCGTTACGAACTCAGTCCTTTCCCTCCTGCCCTCTTTGAAGCTGGAAACATCTTCCGCAAGGCTGATAAACCACAACTTGCGCACGCAATCTGTGATCATGCAAGTGATGCAATCCTAGATTCTGTACCAGAAACAGATCATTATGTTCTTGATGGAGGTTCACTCCTTCACCGAATACCATGGAAGCACGGACAAAGCTATAGTAAAATTGTGCAGTCATATGCAGACTTCACCATCCAACATTATGGCTCAGCTACAACCATTGTGTTCGATGGCTATGGGGATGGGCCATCCATTAAAGACAACACACATCAAAGAAGAGGAAACAATATTCATCCCATTGTCAACTTCACTGCTGAGACAGAGTTCTCAGGTAAGAAGGAGGAGTTCATGTCAAGAGATCTGAATAAACAAAGGCTGATCCAAATGATAAGCGATGAACTGAAAGAAAGGGGTTGCACTGTGGTCAATTCAATTGGAGATGCTGATGTAGACATCGTAAGGGCCGCAGTGGAATCATCTCTTCTTCACACCACTACGCTGATTGGAGAAGATACAGATCTCCTTGTCTTACTACTTCACTATGCACAGAGAGATAGTAAGGGCGTATATTTCAGATCAGACAAGTCAAAAGCTGATGGCAGTTTTAAAGTGTATGCCGTAAACCATTTAAAAGAAGTACTTGGACATGATGTGTGTTCTCAGTTGATGTTCATCCATGCTCTCACTGGCTGTGACACAACTTCTCGGATCTTCGGGGTTTGCAAAAAGACTGCTTTCCAGAAGCTTGTAAAAGGGGATCCCGTCCTTCGATCTTGTGCCAATGCATTCATTGTCCCAAACCAGACCACAGAGGTGATTGATGACCTTGGGTGCCAAGTAATGGCTGTCCTCTTTGGTGGAAAGTGCACAGATTCCCTTGCAGCAATGCGATATAACATTTTCAGCAAGAAGGTTGTCTCAGCTTCATCAACTGTAACGCCTGAACGTCTGCCACCAACTGAATCGTAGAGCGTACTACCAGGTCATGGTCTGGATGGGAACAGAAGATGGTATGGATGCCCTGAACTGGGGGTGGAGCCTGCAGGACAATAGATTTGTCCCACTCATGTCAACAACGAATGTTGCTCCAGACAGTCTCTTGAAGGTCATTCATTGTAACTGTACCACTGCCTGCAAGACACTCCGCTGTTCTTGCAGAAAATATGGACTACCTTGTACTACTGTCTGTGGACCATGTCAACTTAAGGAATGTGACAATCCACTTAACAAGTTTCTTCCAGAGGAGCCCGAAGATGATGATGAATAAAGACCACAATAAGTGTGGCATTTATGTTATTCAACAACAACACCACCTTTCTATTTTGAATAGTAACCAATTTGAACCATTTAACCAATGTAAGCTTACAGGCAGTCATTTTGAAAATGATGCCTTTCTAGCAGTTATATTTACCTAGATTTGTCGCACTTTATTAATGTATAGAGGTACCAGAATCAGTTGACATTCTTTTGTAACATTTTCCATTTGAGATATAGCCATTCTACGCTCCCGGCCGCCATTTTGGACGCCATTATGAAAATGAAGCCTTTCTGGGAGGTATATTTTCCTAGATTGTTAGTATGTTCATAAGCATATTTGCAGGTACCAGAATCAAGTTAAAAATCATTCGAATAATCTTTTTCTATTGAGATATATAGCCATTTTAAGCTTGGCCGGCCACCATTTTGGACGCCATCTTGAAAATTAAGCCTTTCCGGAAGGTGTATTTTCCTAGATTTTTAGTATGTTTGTAAGCATGTCCAGAGGTACCAAAATCAGTTGAAAATTCCTTTGCAACATTTTTTCAATTTGAGATATAGCCATTTCAAGCTCCCGGCCGCCATTTCGGCCGCCATCTTGGAAATGAGGGCTTTCTGGGGGGTAGATTTTGGTAGACTTTTAGTATGTTATTCAGCACACCAAATACTACTGGAATCCATTGAAAAACCTTTTGTATCAATTTTTTTGGGGTTAAGCCCTTTTTTTTCCTAGATTGACTCACCTATAAGCTAACCTGAAGGACACAGCATGACTTTGCTGGTCCGGCTCAGTTTAGCTTAGTTAACCTTAAGACGAAACACTGTAACCATTACAGGCAGAACATTTATTATCCGACAATTAACATTTCATTTGTAAAACATTACTTTGTCTGTATTAAACTTACCGTTTTGTTGGGGCGCCGTGACCGTGTGCGAGACGAGTGCGAGGAGAAAACATGGCGGCTTCACAGGAAAATTTTAGCTGAAAAAGACGTTGACGTAAACGTCCACGTCATGACGTTAGACAGGAAAACCTAATTGAAGCGCTTTCATTTGCATAAGAAAAGCAAGTCAATGTCAGGTCTATGTAGTACAGTACAATTTCAATTTGATGTAATCCACAAAAGTACGTTGCCATCGCTAAAGCAGAAAACTGAGTCAGACTTATTCAAAACAGTGCGTTACTTCAACTTTTCAAAAATACACTTTTTAGAGTGTACTGCATCCTAACTAGATTCTTTGTATGGTCAGATGTAGTATGTAGAATAGAAACAAGAAAGAGTATGCGATTCGGAACGCAGGGTAAAGTTTAAAGTCATGCTGTGTCCACTGATAGATCCTTTAGATACATCTCTGGCCAAAGACTGGCTCATTGACGTTGCGTTCCGAATCGCATACTCTTTCTTTTTTCTATTCTACATACTACATCCGACGATAAAAATAATCTAGTTAGGATGCAGTAGGCATACTATTGGGACATACTTTACTCTCTTATTTCATCATAACATTGCGCCTTGATCTTGCCTCTTGCTTTTATATCCGTCGCATCCCCGTTTGTTTTCATATGGAGGCTTCGTCGATGTGACGTCACTTCACGTGCGCACTGGATTGTGGGTCAGAATCGCCCAAATAGGATGCACTTTTCAACACTAACAATCTTGGCCGCATGAAGTAGGACATCCGGGTACTTCTAACCATCCTAAATCTGGCCACAAGAATCGGGACATCCTAAATCTTCTTTCTACATACTATATAGTAGAAAGTATGCGATTCGGAACGCAACGTAAGTGTGTGATACTGCGATAATAGCAATAGCATCCTGTTTGGAAGATAAATAGCCCCCTGACTCATAAGGCACAGAGGTTAATACATCTTTAATGCAGCTATCATACCTCAAAGAACAGGGACAAACCCAGAAGGGGAAACAATCAACAAGCCTTCCACAGAGTCAGTGTGATTGATGAAGTTCCATATTCATAATATTTTTGGCATGTGTTGCTGTGTTACCTGCGTTTAGAAGTGGTGCCATTCAGAGCTTCTGCTGCCAATATCAGTGTATGAGGTTTGGGATATTTTTAAACACACACACAAATGTAGGCATGCACAACGCACGCACACACACACACAAACACACACACACACACACACACACACCGGTCGGATACAAACAAACACGGACGGACACACACACACACACACACACACACACAAACACGGACGGATACAAACAAACACGGACGGACACACACACACACACACACACACACAAACACGGACGGATACAAACAAACACGGACGGACACACACACACACACACACACACACACACACACACACACACACACACACACACACACACACACACACACACACACACACACACACACACACACACACACACACACACACCTCATGTTTCTCGTTTCTGCTTTTCAAGTTGAGTCAAAGTCAAAGTTGGGTCAGTGATTCTGGAGAACGCTTGTTGTCAAAATCACTTTTTTTCAAAATCAGTGAATATCTCCTCGTGATCTGCTACCTGTGTGCCGTAAAAATAAAATCTTGTGTTAATACACATCATAGGCTCTGTAAACTGGTTTGTAAACAAAGGGGGCCCACCGTAGCTGGAACATGACTGTTTACAGAGCCTAGGCTGTGTATTAACACTGGATTTAACGGCCCAGCCACATGCTCACTTGAGTATCAAATAATGCCGCGGTTATTTTGAACGTAAACAAACATTCGCTAGAGATGGGTTAGTATGCCAACCCTTAGGGCCCGTTGGTCCATTTTACGGACATTTCATTTTTCTTTTTTTGGATAATTTTGGCTGTGTTCATGCATATGGCATGAAAACTGGTAAGGAAGTGTATTTTTATATGATAATGTTATTTCCAGCTCAGCTCCTACAGTAAGGCTAAAATACACTGTATACAAACAAGAGTTACATTCAGACTGCTAAGGTCCATAAAACGTCCATTAACACCCATTCAAACACCATTTTTTCAACACACTGCCATTAAAGCATAATTGATGCATTTTTTTATATCTTGGTGTCAATCTGGGCTTCTACCTTGGAATTGATCATTTTTACTACTCTCCACCATGTTACGTCATTATGACCATATTTGGCATATGGAGAAAAAACAGGCTATTTCCACTAGATAGCACTGTCACAATCCCCCCTTCCTCTCCCTTTAGCTTTAACCCTGAGGAGTGTGTGTGTGTATGTGGGTGTGTGTGCACGTGTGTATGTATGTGTGTGTGTGTGTGTGTGTGTGTGTGTGTGTGTGTGTGTATCCATGACCTATGACATTATGAGCAAAAGGCTAGTGGTTTTCAAGTGGCACTGTTTTCATTTAGGCCTACTCTGAATCCTCCTCCAGAGCTGGGATGTTTCCTCTGACTTTCAGTAGTGGAGAATTCAGTTGGCCCCACCAACACCCATACACAGAGATATACTCCTGCAGCCACTGGAATGGTACAGGGACCCACCTGTTACGCGTTAATGGAGGTTTCAGACACTGTGGTTGCATTCCGAATCTCATACTCTTTCTTTTTTCTATTCTACATACTACATCCGACGATAAAAATAATCTAGTTAGGATGCAGTAGGCATACTATTGGGACATACTTTACTCTCTTATTTCATCATAACATTGCGCCTTGATCTTGCCTCTTGCTTTTATATCCGTCGCATCCCCGTTTGTTTTCATATGGAGGCTTCGTCGATGTTACGTCACTTCACGTGCGCACTGGATTGTGGGTCAGAATCGCCCAAATAGGATGCACTTTTCAACACTAACAATCTTGGCCGCATGAAGTAGGACATCCGGGTACTTCTAACCATACTAAATCTGGCCATAAGAATCGGGACATCCTAAATCTTTTTTCTACATACTATATAGTAGAAAGTATGCGATTCGGAACGCAACCATTGTCTGTGTCAGATTCCTATTACTCGCTATCAGAATCAGACTCCATCACTGTTTCCAAAGCTTTATGTACTTCTTGTGTAAAGGCTCCCTCCATATTGCCAGGTAAGAAATAACTAGTTCCACAGTTTGCTTTGTATAAACTCTGGTTTCAATGGCAGCTGTGTAAACAGCTCAACGACTTGTTATGTGTCTCTGACGGCTGCACCTTTGATGTGATTGAAGATGGCCCATGTTTTAACTTATTTGAAGCAGTGCACTGCACATGCTTGTGTGTATGGACCTCAGGTAGGTGTGTGTGCTGTGCATTTATACAAAGTCATCTTTAGAGGGATTTTGAACCTCTGCATGAAAAACTACACATGGAACAGAGTGAATGAAAACAGTGCCACTTGAAAACCACTAGCCTTTTGCTCATAATGTCTAGGTCATGGGGATACACACACACACACACACACACACACACACACACACACACACACACACACACACACACACACACACACACACACACACACACACACACACACAGTCTCTCTCATACACACAACTTTATTTAGCCAATGATGTCCCTGTTACACTGTTCTTGGCCCGTTCACTGTTCACTTCTGGATAATAACAAAAAGAGTGGAAAATGTGCATGGACTGCAGGTGAGGTTCTTTTCCTAACACAAAAATTCAATTTATGATTAGTACTGATGTTGGTTTAAAATTCAAGCCTAAAAAAGTTGGAACAATATCGATGTATAATATTTTTTATAGCTACCTTTTTCAAAAGTCCATTTTACGTACCTTAGCGGTATGAGTGTCAGTTTATTACACTGTACAAAAAATAATAATGCCTAAATATCTGTGTTGCTGCTCAGCATTGACATATCCCAGGCCTAATAATTCAATACAAAAAAAAATAGTTTGCATGTAGTATATTGAAAATAATAAACATTTTCAGTTTTTTCCTCCAAAATACGATGTCATCATGACCAAAACCTGGCAATTAAAGGGTTAACATCTTTTAAAATTCATGACTATTTTATATTAATAGTTAGGGCAGATGTAGGGGAAAAGAATTGGCAAAAAAAAGTAAAAAAAAAGATTGTATAACATTTTTTATAGCTACCTCAATGAAATGTCCATTTTACGGACCTTAGCGGTACGAGTGTGAGTATTTGACACTGCACAAAAAATAATAATGCCTGAAAATCAGTTTTGCTGCTCATCATTGACACATCACAGGCCTAATAATTCAACACAAAAAAAATTAGTTTGCATGTAGTATATTGAAAATATTTCAGTTTTTCAGTTTTTTTCATCTAAAATACGATGGCATCATGACCAAAACCTGGCATTTAAAGGGTTAACATCTTTTAAAATTCATGACTATTTTATATTAATAGTTAGGGCAGATGTGGGGGAAAAGAATTGGCAAAGAAAAAGTAGAAAAAAAATAATGTATAATATTTTTTATAGCTACCTCAAGGGAATGTCCATTTTACGGACCTTGGCCGCGTTTCCCAGAATCGTTAAGAGCCTCTTTGGGCAAAGTACTACTTTGGAGCGCTCTTAAGAACGCTGTGAAAGAAGAATGCGTTTCCCAGATTCGTTCTTAGCGAAAGTAGTACTTTCACTAAGATGGAACTGAAAGACGGAGCTGACCCACTCTTTCAACCTTTCTTAGCGACCAAATCGTCAGTGATCATGCTGCGTCAGGGAAATTTATTTCCTCCACTTTTCGAAATAATAAAACAATGCTCAATGCGGACCACTGGCGCAAGAAACATAGACTAATAGTAGAGA
This sequence comes from Ammodytes marinus, assembly GCF_949987685.1. NCBI lineage: Eukaryota > Metazoa > Chordata > Actinopteri > Uranoscopiformes > Ammodytidae > Ammodytes > Ammodytes marinus. Next base: position 36,289,872 of record NC_137230.1, read on the forward strand.
AAAAAATGTTTTAATGAATTAGACGTTTACGTTTTCCACACACATGTGAGTTTATAGTACTACTACACATACAAAAAAAACATCAACAACCCTTCAACAACAGCATTTCACAGATATCAAATAAACAGATTTAATTGAACTCAGCTGAACCTCATTCAGAGCGGCTCCACCTGCTAAAGGCGTTGCCAAAGTCCGCGCGTGTGAGAAACCATGGCTGCAATACAACACCTTCTCGCTGCGAACCAACAGCCTCGCCGTGCGCGAAGCCAGACGGTTTGCATAAATGCATACGTGCGTCGGCACTTCTCCCCACTGGACGTGCTATCAGACCGGGCCGTCCAGGCAAGGTACCGGCTGCCCCGTGCGGAGATCCAACGGCTGATCACTCTGGTGTCTCCACACATCCAGAGCAACCCGCTGCAATTTTGCCTTCAGCCCGGTCCAACAACCCGCAGCCCCTACCTCTTCACCACCAGTCACCAAGCACTAAACCATAAACCCACAACCACCACACATCACCCATATCAACTCTCAGGCCTGAAGGCTGAAATAAATAAACAGAACCAGCAGCTACATGTAACGTCCTGCACACTATGATTATTGCTGCAGTGTCCGAGTGCTTTACCTGGAAGTCTGGCACTGGAATGCTGTTGAAAGGGCGCACAATACGCACACGTCATTAACCTACGCTTAGATACATTACAAATTGCCTGAGACTTTTTGTTGCTAGGTTTGACACCCTCATTTCAATGCAAAATGATCCACACAATACATGGTTGAAAGGAAACCAAAGTAGTTTATTGAAACCATATGGGGGAGGGGTTACTCCGCGCTGTCTTTACTGCGTCTGCATCACCTGCAACGAAGGGAGATTGATTAGTGAAACCTTCTCACTCTTCCTTTTTGTTTGGTTCTGGAACTCCTGCCACTTCTTCCTCACAGCACGCCAGTCACGCAGGCCACATGGGCTGGAGGGGGACATATTTTCGGCTATGGCCTGCCTAACACGGTTCTTCACCGTGATGTTCTTTTTGCCCCTTGTTCCCCCGAATAAAA
>NC_137230.1:36300927-36303427 GCF_949987685.1 Ammodytes marinus
TACATGACATAATGTCCTTAATCCAGTATGAGTGGGAAGGAGGAGGATCTTTCCACTTGAGTAAAATAGCTCTGCGAGGATTTTTTTTTCAATAGAGTAAATGACGCGCCTTTACACCAGAGATTGGCAGTCACTGACAGTTTTATTGTAGGCCGACCTTTTTCTTTTTTTGAAAATGAAATCTTCACAACTGTACCGACACATCAAAATATCAAATATGTACTGTTGAGGATGTTTACAGCCCTTTTCTGCATATATTATTTTGTTACCAATTATATTATGCACACATTTTTGCCAAACACTTGTTATTTTAATGCGTTTCATTTAGATATCAGTCCTAAAATAATTTCCTCCCCCAAATTCTCTTCTACAGATTTATATTGTGATAACATTAGTTGGCATTCAACACTTTGCCTTTACAAATAGTGCAACAAAACATTAAACAAAAAAGGATGCAGGGGGAAAACTTGTGTTCATTGGTTCTTGTATAACATGCAAGATCTACTGAATATAATCTGAATGCCAACCAAAATGTGGACATGGTATGAGAGATTGACTCTTAATTGAAAACCATGCAACTTACAGCACCAACTTTGTTCTGGTTAAGTAAATAAAGACCTGGATGGACATTATATTTTGACACTTTATTTTGATATTTGATATTTCTTTATTAAGGACAAATGCATTAAAACATTGTTTCATATTATAAAAACATAAAACAGATGCCACGCACACAGGTGTTAGTCGAAACTAATTTGCAACCCCTGTCCCTGATTAGGCATCTCCTAAAAAATTCACATGAATAAAAATACAGGGATCATACATAGTAGACATAAAACAAACAAAAAATAAATAAAAATAAATAAATAAAAACAATAAAAACAAGGACAATGATTAATGTGTGTATGTGAGTGTGTGTCAATGTTCACAGGGTTATCAGCCTAAAGTGAATGGCCGCTGTAGAAGATTAGACACTGTCTGGATGTGGGAGACAGCAATACAGACAATTCTGAGTTGTGTTTACTTACTGATCATTTTTTATGCACTTTTTGTAAACCCACATTGTTGCATGGCAACAAATTATTTATTATTATACACAAGTTGACACCACCTATATATGTGTATTTTTGGTAGTCATTTACAACTGGAAATGCATATTTTCAGACTAGTTTTCCCCCTGCATTTGTGAAATTTGGTTTTGTTACCAGAACACGGTAAACTCTGCTTGAACTCTTAAACATGCACAGTTTCAACAACTTAATTTCTTACACAATGAACCAATGCCGACTGCCTTTCCTTCTGATCTTGAGCTCTGGGCATCCAACCGATCGTAGCTTCTGTCTGGAGTTTCCCATTTTGAACTTCAAGCTAAATTTCCAACAGCACCAACCGCTGCCAGATTCTGGTTCGCTCAGACAGGGATGTTTGTCGACGAGAGCTTGTGACACCAAGGCAGACTCCTCAGGTATTGGGTATGGGATGTAGAAATGGAGGGCTTCTGCTATTTTTTCCAAAATGTGTGATTGTGTGTCTTTGGACACAGCAAGAAGGGTTCCATCTTTATGGAAGGCTTCATTTCCTTTCTTCAACTTAAGTTCCACATCACATGAAAAAGTAGGGATGTGAAATTGCTGTGGCAGCTGTGGCAGCTGCCTGCGGGTATAACAGAAAGAGGGGATGGAGCTTAGGCTTAGGCTTGCCATGTCTGAGGTTGAGTCTGTATGATAGGATTCAAGATTCTTGCTGTATACTTTCAAAGTCACTTTGTCCTTCGGCAGCTCTGACATGCTACTCAAGTTGCAAAGCTCATTATCGAACTCTGGATCTTGGAACTGCACCACCAAGTCACCTTCCAATCCAAGCTTGTTCTTCAGCATCAAGTGAAGGCCATCAACAGTCTCTGGCACGCTGTCAACTGTTATCCCCCGGATGTCCTCTTGGCTAAGGATGACGCGCAGCAACATGGTGAATCCCAACTAATAAAAAATAGAAATGATGTCACAAAAATGGTTGTGTCATGATCAAATATCATAAATCGGCCTATGGATATCATTTCTCCTCGCGATCTGCTACGTGTCCGTACTCTGTGTGCTGCAAACAAATGAAGTGGGAATACAAAGCCTAGGCTCTGTAAAGTGGCATGTTGGTAGCTATGGTGGCCCCTTTGTTTACATTCCAGTTTACAGAACCTAGGCTGTGTATTACCATTGGATTTTACTATTGCTCACAAAGTACGGACATGTAGCAGATCATGAGTAGATATTCACTGACAAAAACAACAACAAGGGTTCTCCAGAAACACTGACACCTTTAAGAGGAAAGTGCCGCACACTGTCTAATTTTTTGGCATATTTACTCAGTTAAAGGCAACGTTTCAGCAATCAGACAATTCAGCAAAACGTTACCTTTCATGGAAAGAATAAACTAGAAAACGAGACAATGTACGTTACTTTCCTCTTATGTTTAAGTACCCTTCTCCGACGGTGAAACGATGAGCTAT
>NC_137230.1:36320927-36328427 GCF_949987685.1 Ammodytes marinus
CAGTTTAAAATGTCATTGAATAGGCTTCTTGAACTTACTAAAGCAGTACTCTACAATGCGTGTGTGTGTGTGTGTGTGTGTGTGTGTGCGTGCGTGCGTGCGTGCGTGTGTCACATCTTGTAGCCTACCCTGACAGGGATTTGGTTGTTTTCTTTTAGTTAATGATATCAAATGTTGCTATAAATTGTGCATAGCCTACACATAATATAAAACTAGGTGCATATTGAATGTGAATCCTGCAACTGAAAGTATTTGGAAGGAGTAGGCCAGTTACTCAAATGGGAGTAGTTTAAAGATTGCTTTATTCATGATTTTGACCTTAAAAAGGTAGAATTTTAGGCAGTCTTATGAACAGTGCTTAATCAGTGTTTGCGGTGTGGTGTGGCAGTGTTTATTATTTTCTGCATATGCAGTTGACTCAGTATATTGTCCCCTGTCTTAATGGTAAGTGGTCTTGACGGCGGTTTGTCCACCACACACTTGGCATGATATACAGGTGAAATTTGAATATCGTGCAAAAGTTCATTTATTTCAGTAATTCAACTTTATAGGTGAAAATAATATCTTATACAGACTCATTACATACAAAGTGAGATATGTGAAGCCTTTATTTTTTATAATTGTGATTATTATGGCTTACAGTTTATAAAAACCCCAAATTCAAAATCTCAGAAAATTAGAATATTACATAAAATCAATAAAAAAAGGATTTTAAATACAGCAATGTCGGCCCTCTAGAAAGTATAATCATGCATATGTACTAAGTACTTGGTTTGGGCCCCTTTTGCATGAATTATTGCCTAAATGCGGCGTGGCATGGATGCTATCAGCCTGTGGCACTGCTGAGGTGTTATGGAAGCCCAGGTTGCTTTGATGTGGCCTTCAGCTCGTCTGTATTGTTGGGTCTGGTGTGTATCATCTTCCTCTTGACAATAGTCCATAGTTTCTGAGTTCAGGTCAGGAGAGTTGTCTGGCCATTCATGCAGAGTAGCATGGTCAGTCAACCAGTTACCAGTGGTTTATGGTACCATGGGCAGGTGCCAAGTCTAGCTGGAAATGGAAATTGTCATCTCCATAAAGCTTGTCAACAGACAGAAGCATGAAGTGCTCCAAAATCTTCCGGTAGACGGCAGTGGTGACTTTGGACTTGATAACACAGTGGACCAACAGCAGCAGATGACATGATACCTCAAATCATCACTGATCCAAATTAAATGTTGCGTTTCATTTGGAAATCAAGGTTCCACAGTCTAGAGGAAGAGTGGAGGGGCACAAAATCCAAGGGGCTTGAAGACCACTGTCAAGTTTCAACAGTCAGTGATGATTTGAGGCACCATGTCATCTGATGGTGTTGGTCCACTGTGTTATCAAGTCCAAAGTCACCACAGCTGTCTACCAGGAGATTTTAGAGCACTTCATGCTTCTGTCTGTTGACAAGCTTTATGGAGATGCTGAATTACTTTTTCCAGCAAGACTTGACACCTGTCCACAGTGCCAAAACCACACGTAACTGGTTGACTGACCATGGTATTACTGTGTTGATTGGCCAGACAACTCTCCTGACCTGAACCCAATAGAGAAACTATGGACTATTGTCAAGAGGAAGATGATACACACCAGACCCAACAATACAGAGGAGCTGAAGGCCACTATCAAAGCAACCTGGGCTTCCATAACACCTCAGCAGTGCCACAGACAGATAGCATCCTTTGGAAGCGCATTGTGAAGCGCCTTGTGACCCTGGTCTGTGAAGGGCGCTATATAAATAAAAGCTTACTTACTTACTTACTTACATCCATGCCACACCGCATTTAGGCAATAATGTGTGCAAAGGGGGCCCAAACCAAGTACTTAGTACATATGCATGATTATACTTTATAGAGGGCCGACATTTTTGTATTTAAAATCCTTTTTTTATTGATTTTATGTAATATTCAAATGTTCTGAGATTTTGAATTTGGGGTTTTCATAAGCTGTAAGCCATAATAATCACAATTATAACAAATAAAGGCTTGAAATATCTCACTTTGGATGTAATGAGTCTATATAATATATTAGTTTCACCATTTAGGTTGAATTACTGAAATAAATGAACTTTTGCACGATATTCTAATTTTTCGAGTTTCACCTGTATTGATAAGAGATTTATTCTTGTTCTTTTCATACGGGCAGCGACATTCCACGTGTGTATCGCGCTGGACCTGTGGTGTAGCATTGGGCGAGGAAGCCTTGACAGCGCCCTGATTTAATCTGCAAGGTTAAGATCTCTCTATAACAGTTTTTCCAATGACTCTAGCCTATTTTGTTCAAACTGCCTTTGTATTTCACATCCCTCAATTAGCACCTGTCACTTTCACATGGGCCTATTTTAATTAAATATTCAGATGATTCAGCAGATGCAAGGTGTGTCAGTTCTGTGTGCAGTTCACAGGACAGTTTACAGGGACAGGGAACAGGTGGACAGTAGTGTTCGGGCATGGTAGGAGCTACACACCTCTTAAATGTAACCAAGGTTGAGAGATTGATATGGATTTTGGGAGGACCAGGAGGATAGGCTAAATCTCCATTCTGGGAGAAGAGGTTGAGTTGATGGAGGGCTACAGAAACCTGGGCATTTAATTAAACAACAAACTGCATGGAGGGACAGAGCAGACTCTACTTCATGAGCAAATCCTTGTTAACCTGTTTAAGCCCAGTTGGTTGTGGAGAGAATGATAATGCACAAGCTGCTGAAGATGATGGACAGCATCACCTTCAGCTATTTGACCACTACAGAAAGTCATTCCTGATACAATCCACAATAACTGCTGCTACAATGCCACACTTTCCCTATGGCAATAAATAAACTACATTATCCATCTATAAGTCCATCCATCCATGCAGGTATATTTAAACAACGCCTATGCATATGGGTTCTGTATTATAATCTCTGAAGGACACACCTTTTGGTTTACTATTTCCACAAGAAAACAAATGAGCAAACAAAAAGCTTAATTTTCCATATTGGGCCTTCAAATTTATCAGAAAATCAACCTTGCGGTAAAGAACACCAACTGAATACATTGCTGGAAAGGTGCTAATGTTGAGAGTGTGAAGATTGTACAATTTTACCTTTAAACACACCTACAATTCACCACCATGCTTTTGATTAGATTTAATTTATTTGCACAATAAAAACAACAAAGAACATTGGCCACAGAAATATAAAATATAAAACATTTTTTTAAAGGCAACATATTTTGCAGGTGATATATATATACATATATATATATATATATACATATATATATATATATATATATATATGTATATATGTATATATATATATATATATATATATATATATATATATATATATATATGTATATATATATATATACATATATATATATATATATATGTATATATATATATATATATATACATATATATATATATATATATATATATATATATGTATATATATATATATATATATATATATATATATATATATATATATATATATGTATATATATATATATATATATATATATATATATATATATATATATGTATATATATATATATACATATATATATAAAAGTTGTGAATGATATCTTACTTCAAAGATCATTTAATGTAAAATACTGAAGAAAATAGAAGTAATTTAATCCACAAGGTTATGCAGAGGTAAAAAGACAAGCAAAGTGGGTATATGGTTGTAGTTGTCCTGCTTATTTAACTGTAAAGGCCGCCTACAACTCCTTATTCGTGATAACCATCAAACTACATCGTGCACATTTACTGAGTGACGATTGTGTTGCATTTCTCACAAACAACAATGATCATCTCACAACGATTTATGCTCTTCGTAGCTCAGGGCTGCCGCTATAGGCTCGTTTCGCGTCACGTGACATTCCTCGCCATTGATTGGTTTGTAGAGGGGCGTGCGTCTGACGTCACCCTTCCTCAGGTCGGCAATACGTCATCTAGACGGAACTCTCGTGGCAGTAGGCTACTCAAAGACAGCGCGATCATTCTAAATAAGCGTTATAGCTCAAATCTGCAATGTCCTGAGCTGTTTTGTGGTTTACAAAGTAAAAAACAAACATCATGGTTTTATTCCTTTGCCATGCCCCCAAAAATTCCCCTAAAGAAGGGCTGTATGACAGCAGGAAGCTCCCGGCTGCGCTCTGCATTCAGTGGGAGTTTGCTATCGTAACAAACAATTAGTTCACGTGTAATCAGCTTACATAGAGACTCAGTGAGGTGAATATATACATCAGGGCATGATATCTCTGGCCAATGGGTCGGATCATTTCGCCAGCTTGATGCTGAGAGACTACACACATGGTTTTAGATTGATCAAATTAATCATTTATAAGTGTCTTTAACGTTATCTAGCTGGCAGAGTTGTTATAAAGGATCTTAACATTGTGTCTGTCGGTCAAATTGTAACTTATTTATCTCTGATCGTTTTCTTTTTGTGCTGTTTTGGACCGCAATTTTGCATTATAGTCAAAATCGCTTTGTTTTCCACCCAAAGGGGGCGTGGCCATGTCGGAACGTCGATTGCCTTCACCAGTTTGTTTGAATGAATGAATGAATGAATGAATGAAGAAACATGTGAACATATCTATGGAACATATTAATTTCCTGCAGCGCTGTAGTTCAGGCAGCCGCCCAGACAATGCACACTTCAACCAAACATAATCCTAGGTAAATAAATGGCAAAAAATAGGCTGAGAACGAATGTATGCGATATGTTTATTAAAACGTAATCAATACGTTTTGCAGCCAAACGTAATTGAGCATCCTGAACAGCTCTAGGCTGAGAACGAACTTGTTTGCGATATGTTCATAAAAACGTAATTTCGGACAAAATACGTTTTTCAGTCAAACGTAATTGAGAATGCAAAATATGTTCATAAAAACGTAATTACGGACAAAATACGTAAATGGTCAAACGTAATTGAGAATGCCGAATAGTCCTCTGGGAACGTAATTTTGATGAGAAAGGGTTGCTGTCTGTGTGTGTGTGTGTGTGTGTGTGTGTGTGTGTGTGTCTGTCTGTCTGTCTGTCTGTCTGTCTGTCTGTCTGTCTGTCTGTCTGTGTATCTCTTACTGCTGCCCTTTAACAGTATCCATTAACACTTGCGCGATCATAGTAAGTGTGAAGAGTGTGTCTAAACAATTTGTACATTTCTTTTGAGTGTCTTTATGTGTGTGTGTCTGTCTGTCTGTCTGTCTGTCTGTCTGTCTGTCTGTCTGTCTGTCTGTCTGTCTGCCTGCCTGCCTGTCTGTCTGTCTGTCTGTCTGTCTGTCTGTCTGTCTGCCTGTCTGTCTGTCTGTCTGTCTGTGTGTCTGTCTGTCTGTGTGTCTGTCTGTCTGTCTGCCTGTCTGTCTGTCTGTCTGTCTGTCTGTCTGTCTGCCCTTCAACAGTCTCCATTAATTTATTCGTGTCTAAACAGTTTTCAAACTTTCTTTTATTCCCCCGACAGATTTCAGAAGAATCTCTGGATCTATTTGGTCTGGTCTTCGATGCAGAACTTTTGGAGTGTGTCAGTCGTAGAGAGAGGAAAGAGAGATTTCTTAGACCTCTGTATTTTAGTGAAAACGGACGTCCCAAGCTGCGCCTAGCAACCATTATGGAGGAAGAGGAGGATATATACCAACACACACCCTCTCCTCCATCTTCCCCTCTTCCAGAACAAGAAAATGTAAGATCCGATTTTTTTAAAGATTATTTTTTTGGGCATTTTCAAGCTTTATTAGACAGTATAGAGTTGAAATGGGGAGACAGAGAGAGAGAGAGAGAGAGAGGGGGGGGGGATGACCTGCAGTAAAGGTCCACGGGTCAGATTTGAACCCGCGACCCACTGCAACAAAGGCCGGAGCCGATATGGTACGCGCTCTATCCACTACACCACAGGAGAGCCGAATTTTTCTATTTCATATATTCCGAAAATACAATTCAGACCAAATAAAAAATGTCCAGATTTTAGTTAATTTTGAGTTTGAAAAAAAATTACATGAACATTTTCGCACACTATTTACCTCATTAAAGGAGCTAAGAGGAACTTTTACATATCTCTGAAACAGTCTAATTTTTCCTCTGATGATCATAAATTACATACAACAGCCAAACGAGACCATCAGTGCAAAGAATGCTATTTTTTATATAGTTTTTCTCAATGCCTTTGTCATGGGTATACGCTCACCCAGGAACAACAGCTGGCGTAGTAAAAAAAAACACTACCGCTTTTGTCCAAAGGGGGCGCTAGAATCTAGAATTAACACAATTCGAAAGTTCCTCAGAGCACCTTCAAATTCATTGATAAGTTGTTGATATCGAAATCATGTCCTAATCATTGTTAATTTTCTTTCCACTACATATACAGACGCTCTTCCCAACAATTGAGCAAGACACTCGATTGGACAATAATGTGGCAACAACATGTTCTGAGAAATCACCAATCCATAGCCATAGCCCACCGCCCAAATCCCACCATAGCCATAGCCCGCTGCCCAAATCACACCATAGCCATAGCCCACCGCCCAAATCACACCATAGCCATAGCCCACTGACCAAATCACACCATAGCCATAGCCCACTGCCCAAGAAGACAAACTGGTTTAAAGGGCTCAGAAAGTCCAACAGAATCCAGCCTGTTTCTGGAGAGGAGATGGAGAGAGTGGTTGGCGAAAGCAGTGTATCAGCTAACAAAATGTCCACTGCCTCTGTCTGCTATAATAAAGTCACTCCACTCTTTGTCAAGGTAACACACACACACACACACTTAAACACATACGCACGCACACACACACACACACACACTTAAACACATACGCACATATTCGGTCACACACACACACACACACACTTAAACACATATGCACATATTCACTCACACACACACACACTTAAACACATACGCACATATTTACTCACACACACACACACACTCACACACACACACACACACACACTTAAACACATACGCACATATTTACTCACACACACACACACACACACACTCACACACACACACACACACTTAAACACATACGCACATATTTACTCACACACACACACACACTCACACACACACACACACACACACACACACACACACACACACACACACACACACCCACGCACACACACTCACACACGCACACACACACAAAAACACACACACACACACACACACACACACACACATTTTGTATTATTACTATTATATTATTATGGTATTATGTTATCTTGTATTGTATCTTGTCAACTTTGGTCAACTGATGTTTTAAATGTGCTATAGAATAATTTTGACTTTTTGGAAGCAAATCTATTAGACCAGATAGAAATAAATTTAAATATTTAAAGGTGCTCTGAGGAACTTTTAGTTTGTGTTAATTCTAGCGCCCCCCTTTGGACAAAAGCGGTAGTGTTATTACCACGCCAGCTGTTGTTCCTGGGTGAGCGTATACCCCATGACAAAGGCATTAAGAAAAACTAT
>NC_137230.1:36340927-36363427 GCF_949987685.1 Ammodytes marinus
CATGCAGAGAACGACCGCGGGCTGGAATCGAACCCGGGTCCGCTGCTGGCCGAGGCCCATGGGGAGGGACGCCCTACCAACTGAGCTAAGGGCGCCCCCGTTTTTTCAAGTCAAAGTCAAAGTTTTTTATTATCAGTTCTGATAAATGCAGGACAAACATCAGAATCAAAATGGCGTTTATCTCTGACCCACGTGATATGGGAACGATAGAAAAAAGAAGAAAAATAAAGAGTAGAATAAGACAAACATAACCCTAGATATTTACATTAGATCAATTCTAAACACTAAGTAATGCAAAGGAATGTGTTGTACAATATAAAACAGTATGTATAAAATAGAATCAAAAGTAAAAAGTAGATATAGGGGGCACCCTTAGCTCAGTTGGTAGGGCGTTCCCCACCCCCCCCCCCCCATGGGCCTCGGCCAGCAGCGGACCTGGGTTCGATTCCAGCCCGCGGTCGTTCTCTGCATGTCACTCCCCCTCTCTGCCCCATTTCAACTCTGTCTCTACACTATCAATAAAGCATTAAAAAAAATGCCCCAAAAAAAAAAAGCCCAAAAAAAAGTAGATAGAGAGAGATTACATATATGTCACGTTGGTGCAAAGCTGCTATATCCTGCCTGACAGTTAACAGACGGAGGTAGTTATTTCCACATTAACCGGGAATGAATTAATCTAAGGACATTAGATCATTAAATCTTATGAGCCATTAATCATTTGGACACTGACAAGACGTTTTAAAGCCCGGTCATATATTAACCGTGGAGCGCTAGTGCCATCTAGTGGAGGAATTGTACATTTATTATTTTTGGTTATTACAGAATTTTTCTCAGTAATTTTGGTTTGTGTATGACCCATGGACTGTATGACCTCTAAGAAATCATAATTGTGTCACTTGTGCACATGATAAAAAAAAGTATCTCATTCTTAAAGACCTACTTCACCGGTGGAAATATGAAGGTGTATTGAACTCTGAGATCCTATGTAGTATAAATGTGCAAATGTTTTAGAAATTGGTTCATCCTAGCCGGAGAAAAGGCAGAAAGAGTGTTTTATGGTCTCACTGTCTAACCCTACATTTTCCCATGTTTGACATTACGGTAAAATGAATTAACAGGACAGCTGGGCCAAGGGAAGACTGAGGAAAGACTGAGGGGAGAAAAACCTCATTCATCATATTATAATAGCAACTGACAGAACACTGGTTCCGTATTGGTGAAGTATTCCTTTAAGAAAAAAATCCAAATATAATAGAATACAAAAGAACACAATAGATTGCTTTTTTTTAATCATCCAACAAGGTGGATTTTAGTCTGCAATACTAATGTACAATTTATGCTCTTCACTGCGTTATCAATTCCTTATATGATGTAACTGATTGTTATCTGTTTGTTAAGTGTCTCATGTATTTACTGTTTTGCTTTCTGACCTATATCGGTAACCTTTTTTTTCTTTTTCTTTATTAGACAAATGTGTAGGATGTCAGAATTCCTTCTTGTATGACTTCCACGTCATCATTTCATCACTTGTGAACATGACAAAGACAGTTTTTTTTTTTTTTTTTTAATATATATATTTTTTGGCATTTTTTATGCTTTATTGATAGTGTAGAGACAGAGTTGAAATGGGGCAGAGAGGGGAGTGACATGCAGAGAACGACCGCGGGCTGGAATCGAACCCGGGTCTGCTGCTGGCCGAGGCCCATGGGGGGGGACGCCTTACCAACTGAGCTAAGGGCGCCCCTCGAAGACAGTTTCTCACTGCAAAATGATTTAACACATTCAAGCAAATGATGATGTACAGTAGTCCCATTTATTTCTTAACTAGCCTATTTATCATATATTTTAAAATGATCAACTTATGTGCAATACATTGTTTTACTATATATATGTTGACAGTTTTGTATGTTTGAGATGCATGTTTGAATGTAAAGTGTGTGTGTGTGTGTGTGTGTGTGTGTGTGTGTGTGTGTGTGTGTGTGTGTGTGTGTGTGTGTGTGTGTGTGTGTGTGTGTATGTGTGTGTGTGTGTGTGTGTGTGTGTGAGTAAACTGTGGTACCACGGTAGTTTTGTTAGTAGCCAAAACATTTTTTTTTTAATTTTTTTTTTAATTTTTTTATTGAAAATGAATTAATTTACAAAATCGTTGGCATGAATTGACAATTACACCTTTCATGACATATAATAAACTAACTAGGAATAAAATGATAACTTAAATTATATAAAATTTAAAAAACTGATCATAAAAATAGACAGAAATATAATATAAAAAAATAATAATAATAAACTTTTCTGGTAGCCGGAACCTTTTGTCCAATCAGGAGACAGAACGCAACAAAGGGGGCGGGGACTAATCTATCTACCCGCGAACGCAAAGAGATGAATGTTTACTTCACTACAATGGCGGAACTGCAGGTAAAAAAAATCATTCCCAATGTCTGTTTTTAATGGTTTTCATCATGTTTTTATTGTTCTTACGGATCTGACGTGACGCTAGATAACTCGCTTAAACTTTCGAAAAGGCGGTTTCAAGTTAATTTAATGACGTAAGGACGAGGGAGGGGACTGCTAACTGCAATCACTTACCGGAAGTTAGCTAAAATTATTCAAGTATTTAGCCTACTTCTCCGTAAATTATTTTGTTTGAAAATGTAAAGTTGTGAATGTAGAATTAGGGAAAAAGTCAAATGTAATTAATAATATAGGAGAAAACAGTTTTTTCTAACAACCAAATACGAGTGTAAATGTGGTGGATTTTGGCCATAATGAAAAAATGTATCGCTGTTGTCAGAAAGCATTTCAAGCTACACACCGCCATCTTGTGGGTGTTGTGAATATCATACAAAATATGTGTTTTACAGTCAAATTAAATCAACTCATGTCGTTCTTATGACTTAAATTTAAGTATATATATAAATAATAATAATAATGTAATAAAATAAAATGGCATGTGGGTTCCCAAAAAAATAGTCCCTTTTTAAATTAGGCCTAGATGATTGACGTGTCGTGGTTTAGGTGTAAAAGTGCATAAAGGCTGTAACTGTGTATTTTGTGTAGGCTATATTTAAAGCTACAGCCCTCTTAGTGTGGATTTTTTATACATCCATCTATCGTACCGCCATCTGCTGGGTATTGTTAATACCAAACAAAATATGTATTTTACAGTAAAAAGTAAATCAACTTACAATGTTTTGATTAAATTTTAATGCAGTTTTGAATGTCTAATCTTGATGTATTTCATGCCCCTGTAAAGCACTTTGAATGGCCTTGTGTCTAAATTGTGCTATAGAAATAAACTTGCCTTGCATTTATGACTTGGGCTAATATAGGTCAATAATACATTTGTCACATGGGTTATTCAACTAAAAAAAATATTAAGAAAAAGTAGTCCCTTTTTAAGATGTGATGTCATGGTTTAGGTGTAGGCTAGTCGGCTAAATAGTTGGTAAAAAGGCTCCAAAATATGTATTTAATATATATATTTAAAAAAAAGATGCCGAGCTCATAGTTAAGTCGTTTATATACAGTGCCTCCTGGCGGATTTTTTAAATATCACACAAAATATTTTTTTAACAGTAAAAATAAAATTAAAATCGTAATTTCTTTATGACTAGAAATTGAAATTCAATATACCAATCATAATAATCATATGGTTCATCTTAAAAATATATATAAAAAAAGAAAAAAAAGTAGTCCATTTGAAAATTAAATAGCTAACATGTCGTAACAGTCGGTAAAAAGGCTAGAAATATATATTTTACATATTTAAAAAAAATGCACTCATTACTAAGGTTGTTTAATGTCTTGCTTGTGTATCTAACAAGTCAAATAAATAGCCATGTCCGCCTTTTACTTGTGGATATTGAGGAGGAGCTCACTCTCTCTCAGTCGGTTGTTTATTCATTCACGTCAGCTCTCTCGTTCCTTCCCTCTTTCCTGCTTGCAACACACAACGGGGACCCGGGCCGCTTTACTTAACGGCTTCATTTTCACACGTTACAAATCAACCACGTATCACGCCGCCACCATAAACCGATTTTGGAATCAGGTAAGTTGCGATTTTTTTTGGCTTTTTTTGCCCTCTCTCTCTCTCTCGTCTCTCTTCTCTTTCCTGTTTCGATTATAAGCTATGTATGTGTGTGTGCTGTGACTGTGTGTGCGTGTGAGAATGTGTGTGTGTGTGTGTGTGTGTGTGTGTGTATGTGTGTGTGTCCGGCCCGGCGAGGCATAGCAGTGTTTCAACCGTAACTTATTAAAATTCCTTTCGACCAAGGAACCATATTTTTTTAGCGGTAGTGTGCACAGATCGTGGCCGGCTTTATGCATCGTTTGACGGGCGTCTTTGGGGCTGCGACAAGCGGTCGATGTAGGTCAGCAAAACAGTCAAAATGTCGCCTTTTTCTTTTTTCTGTTTTTTTTTCGCTTTTCACTTCCACATTCTATCATGCCACAAACAGATGGCGTCTAGAGGGAGAGAGGGAGAGAGGGGGGATGGATAGAATGTGGGAAAGAGACGCATAAAGGAGAGGAAATAGGGCTACACCACTGTACCAGGCCATATTAGCCAGCCTGGGTCTTCCTGCCCCATCACAAATCTCCACCACCCACCAGCTCCCATGGGTAGACATGGCAGGCCTGGCCGAGATGTCTCGCACAGGCCGTTCTAAAACAAAAGTTTTTAGGCTGTTAAGTTAAAGCTACAGTGCGTAACTTTTGAATTTAAATGGTTGTCAGTTGCATTCAAGCTAACGTTGACACAAAGTTGATAAAAGCCTAAAAGCATAAAATCAGCTTACCACAAAACTCCCTCTGTATTTCTCAGTATGGCAGCGTTTACAAACTGGTGTCCCTGGCATTATTCTATTGTTTTTAGTTGGCATCAGGCTCTCGATTATGGCATGTCTCTGTATTGATGCAGAATCTTTCAAGTCCACTTTGCGATGCATCTTATCAAGAAATGTCCACACCTCTTACACATAGCGTTACCTACTATTGCATTGGGTGTATTTAAATACAAAGTCAGGTTGAGCTGTGTATCTACTGCTTTAAAGCTAAATCCATGCAAAAAGACGGACAGAATCAATTATTTTTATGCTGTACATTGAATACACTATTGTTGATCATAAGGATGCATCTTATAATTGAGACATTTCCACACCTTTAAGTCTGCATACTCTTCCTAGCACTGGACATATTTAAAGGAATACTTTCACCCATACAGAACCGGCGTTCTGTCATTATAAAATTGCTATTATAATATAATGAATGAGGCTTTTCTTCACTCAGTCTTCCCTTGGCCCAGCTGTCCTGTTAATCCAGTAGAAAGTGATGCCATAAAACACTCTTTCTGCCTTTTCTCAGGCTAGGATAAACCGATTTCTAAAATGTTTGCACATTTATACTACATAGGATCTCGGAGTTAAATACACCGTCATATTTCCACCGGTGAAGTAGGTCTTTAAATTCAACCATGATTATATTTGGCCCTGCTGCCCCTCTTTACATACCTGCCATGCACAGTGATTAATCATGTCATATGGACGTTTCACCCACACATACTGTGTTTAAAGACCTACTTCATCGGTGGAAATATGAAGGTGTATTGAACTCTGAGATCCTATGTAGTATAAATGTGCAAATATTTTAGAAATCGGTTCATCCTAGCCTGGCAAAAGGCAGAAAGAGTGTTTTATGGTCTCACTGTCTAACCCTACATTTTACTAACTTGACATCATACTAGTAAACATGTAGGGTTAGGATTAACAGGACACTATAACATTCATTATATCATAATAGCAATTTTATAATGATAGAACGCCGGTTCCGTATGGGTGAAGTATTCCTGTAACAGTTAGCTGCCTGGGGCCTATAGATGTGCCATGATGCAAAGAGGTGTCAGTGCACTTGAGTGGATGGCTGTTATTAGAAAGACAACCCTCCCCTTGTAGTCTCTATGGGTAATTCTATTGATGGTCATCTAACAGGGAATTGTAAACATGACTCAGCACTGTTAGTTAAAGGGGACTGTGGCTCAGGTGGTAGAGCGGGTCGGCCGATGATCAAAGGTTTGGCAGTTCGATCCCCGCCCTGCCACTTGTGTCATATGTACTTGGGAAAGACACTTCACCCACCTTGCCTCGTGTGAATGTCGATAATAGGCCTGCTGCTATCGGTGTATGAAAGTGTGTGTGAATGGTAACGTGTCTCCGGTCTCAATGGGATTTAGCTGTAGAATTTTTTTTTTTTAAATTAAAAAACGAATAGTTCAACATTTTACATTTTTAGCTTTTTGCCTCACTCTCCGGCTCAAGAAAAGGAGACAGAAACCGTTCCTGTAACTGTGCGTTCATCTTTTTATTTTTTTTTTAGATTTTTTTTGGCATTTCTTATGCTTTATTGATAGTGTAGAGACAGAGTTGAAATGGGGCAGAGAGGGGAGTGACATGCAGAGAACGACCGCGGGCTGGAATCGAACCCGGGTCCGCTGCTGGCCGAGGCCCGTGGGGGGGACGCCCTACCAACTGAGCTAAGGGCACCCCTTCCAGTATGTTTTTGATTCCAAATTTGACATAACGTGGTAAATAATAAACAAGTCCCAACAAGCACAGAGGAGCGTTTAGTTTAGTTGATGTTGTAAAGTTTATCTTTTGACTGTCAGCATAGACAGGCTAATGCTCCCCTCCACTACCAGTGTTTGAGCTAAGCTAACCTGGATGAGAGACCTTTGCCGATTTCCATGATCAAAAATGCACACAGCACAGTTACAGGAATGGTTTATGTCACCCTTTCTTGATCAAATCAAATCAGTTTTATTTGTAAAGCCCAATATCACAAATAGATATTTTCCTCAGTGGGCTTCACATTCCATACAGTACGACACCCTCTGCCCTTAGACCCTTAGCTCGGCTGAGAAAAAACCCTTTATCGGGATAAAAAATTGAGAAATCTTAGGGAGCCAGAGAGTGAGGTGAAAAGCTAAACATGAGGGGGCGCCCTTAGCTCAGTTGGTAGGGCGTCCCCCCCCCCCCCATGGGCCTCGGCCAGCAGCGGACCCGGGTTCCATTCCAGCCCGCGGTCGTTCTCTGCATGTCACTCCCCTCTCTGCCCCATTTCAACTCTGTCTCTACACTATCAATAAAAAGCATAAAAAAAAGCTAAAAATGCAAGATGTTGAACTATTCGTTGAAGGTGTTTCCCCAGTGCTGTGCAGGTCTGAATAATTCACGCCTCAGATCTCACTGTTTGCAGGTTGGAAAGTGAGTCATTTTCTTTGGGCATGTTTAGGGATGGGTCCGATCCAGTATCGGTATCGGGTCCGATATGGCCGAAATCTGCGTATCGGATATCGGACTGACAGCTCCGATATTAAAATCCGATTTTTTTTTTTTTTTTATATATAATTTTTTTTTTTTTTTTTTTTTTTTTTTTTTACTATGTAAGAGCGAACATGCGCCGACGTTCGGTGGAGGGAGAGAGGACATCACTTTATAATTTGACATACAGTACATATCAGTTTGTTAGCCAGTGAGCTAACCAAAGCTAATCCAAGTCAAGGAAGTGGAGAGGCTTATGACAAATTCTACTATGTAAAATACAGCCAGAGAGAGAAAGACTGTTTAGACAAACAGACTACCACATATTCTAGTGAGGCAGAAGTGATCATTGAGAAGGATTTCTGCCTTTTAAGATAAACCTATATGCATTTGTGTATATTTATTGCTCTTTTAAATTAGAATTGCTTAAGCCTTCCTAGCCTAATACATAACATCACCACCAACGAAAAAATGTATAACAATTATGATATCGTATCGGTCAGTATCGGTATCGGCCGATATCCAAACCCCAGGTATCGGAATCGGATCGGAACTAAAAAAAGTGGATCGTCCCATCCCTAGGCATGTTCAAGCTTTATTAGACAATACAGAGTTGAAATGGGGAGACAGAGACAGAGGGGGGGATGACCTGCAGTAAAGGTCCATTGAAGATCGGATTTGAACCCGCGACCACTGCAACGAAGGCCAGAGCCAATATAGTCTCGCAAAGCCAGACCAAACTACAGCAAGTAGTATGGTCTGGAAGCACTCCGTTTAGAGCCGTCTATTCGGGGGGGAAACTGGGCTGGCCTGTTTTTATTTCTTTAAACCAATCACAATCATCTACGGCGGGGCTAACCCCGGGAAGCAGCCAATGGAGGCATAGCGTTGTTTGCCGACGCCAGCGCTTAATAGACGCTGGCAGTAGTGGTCAAGCCAGACTAGAGCCAATATGGTACGCGCTCTATCCACTACACCACCAGAGCACCCCGGAAATGAGTGATTTTAAGCCCCGAGAAGATGACTTAAATGACTGGATCATCTCAGCACCTGAGGGAGAGCAACAAGGGCCTCAACTACCTTGGTCTAGCTCACCCTTTTCTGGTAGAAATTGTCCATTCACACTTATAGTTTTTCTCTGTATGTATGAATCAGTTGTTGACATAGTTGTGCTCCATATAATACTTTCGTTGTGTTTTGGTATTTTGGACGGCACTACTTTGCTTAATGATGGTGAAATATAGCATTTAGCATCGTACATCATGATCCCCTGACTTGATTTAATAACGTCGTAGCTTATACCAAAGAATTGTCAAGATAAATAAAAAAAAGCAGCGGCCAAGTTCTCAACAACAACTTAGCAGGATTTATTCCCCTTAATAATAATACTAATGGATTGGATTTAAATAGCGCTTTTCTAGGCACTCAAAGCGCTTTACAGGGCTCCAGGTTCCATTCATTCACACACAGGTTGCGTTCCGAATCGCATACTTTCTACTACATAGTTTGGTAGAGAAAAGATTTAGGATGTCCCGATTCTTGTGGCCAGATTTAGGATGGTTAGAAGTACCCGGATGTCCTACTTCATGCGGCCAAGATTGTTAGTGTTGAAAACTGCATCCTATTTGGGCGATTCTGACCCACAATCCATTGCGCACGTGAAGTGACGTCACATCGACGAAGCCTCCATATGAAAACAAACAGGGATGCGCCGGATATAAAAGCAAGAGGCACGATCAAGGCGCAATGTTATGATGAAATAAGAGAGTAAAGTATGTCCCAATAGTATGCCTACTGCATCCTATCTAGATTATTTTTTATCGTCGGATATAGTATGTAGAATAGAAAAAAGAAAGAGTATGCGATTCGGAACGCAACCACAGTCATACCGGTGGCGGAAGCGTGGCTGCCAATTCGCGCCTATACGGGCCCTCCGAACACCACAAACTTACAGCAGTCATACACATTCACACGGCTTAAGTTTAACTGTACTGTGTTTTAGTATTTCTTGCCTGTCTTGACTTGTACAATGATGAATGAATTTTCCCTGAGTTTGGATCGATAATGTGTTATAGCTCTGTTGCTGCTAGTACACCATCTGTATGCTACTCAGGGGATCATGAGGAAGCACATTCGGACATCCATACATATTCTAATAAATATTGTAACTGTAAACGCAAATCCACAAAATCCTTCTACAGTAACTATGTCATTTGAGTAAGTAGCATGATAGTAAGCATCTATCTATATATCTATCTATCTATCTATCTATCTGTCTGTCTGTCTATCTATCTATCTGTCTATCTGTCTATCTGTCTATCTGTCTATCTGTCTATCTGTTTATCTGTTTATCTGTCTATCTGTCTATCTGTCTATCTGTCTATCTGTCTATCTGTCTATCTGTCTATCTGTCTATCTGTCTATCTGTCTATCTGTCTATCTGTCTATCTATCTATCTATCTATCTATCTATCTATCTATCTATCTATCTATCTATCTATCTATCTATCTATCTATCTATCTATCTATCTATCTATCTATCTATCTATCTATCTATCTATCTATCTATCTATCTATCTTTCTAACTATGTACATGGGGAGTAGCCTAAGTAGCATGATAGTAAAGTAAAAAATAAAGTAAAAATATTGCCATTTAATTTTGATAAACTTTACAAAAATTCAGTGGGCTATGCTCTGGTTCTTATGACACAGTTAGTACTTTGAACCAATCACAGCCGTTCTCTGCCATGAACGTTCTATAAAAACAATGACTGTTGCCATGGTTTTAGACCGTTTTGATTTGGCCACGCCCACACAGTCCTGTCAATCAAGCCGTAGTCTTCTCTAGACTTTTAAAAGCCATTTTTTAACTAAGTTTAATAATATTTTTGAACATTAATTTTCAATCCGATTTTTTTTTTTTAAAGCTTATATTGAGACAACCAACTGTGATAACATTGATTTAAAGGTGCAGTGTGTAATATGACATCATCAAGAAAGTTCTACAAAGTTCTAGAATGCAACGCTCCCTGGGTAACCCCAACCCTTTCGAATAATAACAGAAGCTACAGTGGCCTTCAGGGACAAGAACAATTCTAAATTTTAAACAATGCACCTGATGACATTCCAACTATGACACTTTCAAGATGGCAGCACTAGGCTTTGGTCCAAAATATGCAGAAATATGGACATATATGAGACCCTTTCTAAGGAAAACAAAAATAATTAAAAAAAAAAATGTCAGCTATTATGCACTAAATTAAATGTACTTATGGATATTATAATTACTTTCTACAAAATCTGCTAGGAAATAAAACCCAAAATTCTACACACTGCAGGTTTAAAAAAATATATGTTAGACCAAATATCGAGACTGAGGCTTTAAAAAGAAATAACCAATCACTTTGCCAGATTGTAAATTAACACGCATTTAATTAAGATAAATGAAAATCAAGCGTTTGCCATTTTCTCTCCCCTCTCTCCCTCCTCTCTTCATCAGGAAGTGGGAACAGAGCTGTGTGTTAAAGGGTTTAGAATAGCTGATGATGGTGTCAGCACATTGCAGCGCGACTGGCTGTGCTGCAGGCAGGGTTTAAAAAAAAAAAAAAAAAAAAGGGCTTGATTTTTCTGGAAGCACAAAGGCTACTGTTAATGTGTAAGGGCCTGTCGGTTACTGCCGCGCTCAAACGACCTCTAAAGTGCAACGCCTGTGTGTGTGTGTGTGTGTGTGTGTGTGTGTGTGTGTGTGTGTGTGTGTGTGTGTGTGTGTGTGTGTGTGTGTGTGTGTGTGTGTGTGTGTGTGTGTGTGTGTGTGTGTGTGTGTGTGTGTGTGTGTGTGTGTGTGTGTGTGTGTGTGTGTGTGTGTGTGTGTGTGTGTGTGTGTGTGTGTGTGTGTGTGTGTGTGTGTGTGTGTGTGTGTGTGTGTGTGTGTGTGTGTGTGTGTGTGACTGGATGAGGGTAATAATCTGCCTTTTGCAAATGCTACAATACCCAAGCATTTTTGGGGGAAAAAAGGCTTATTATATTGAATTGGTGATAAATGGCTTGAATACCTACTTCACCGGTGGGAATATGAAGGTGTATTGAACTCTGAGATCCTATGTAGTATAAATATGCAAACATTTTAGAAATCGGTTCATCCTAGCCTGAGAAAAGGCAGAAAGAGTGTTTTTGTGGTCTCACTGTCTAACCCTTACATTTTCCCATCCGTGACATCACACGTGGTAAAATGTAGGGTTAGGATTAACAGGACAGCTGGGCCAAGGGAAGACTGAGGGAAGACTGAGGGAAGAAAAACCTCATTCATCATATTATAATAGCGATTTTTATAATGATAGAACGCCGGTTCCGTATGGGTGAAATATTCCTTTTAAAGATAGATTTCTGTTTGCTGCTGATCCTGCCATGGTCTGCTGTGGGAAGCTGTTACTAGTCGTGTGAGTCACTTAGACTGTGAGTCTCAGTGTGTCCTTCTGTTTAAATCCTGCCGGGAACTCTCAGAGCTGCTGGACTGATTTCACTGCAGTTTAAGATTAATTTGATTTTATATTTAATTAAGTTTAATTGGGACATTGTGCAATCTGTTTATTATCACACAGCTGAACGTTGAGATTTTTGGTTCAGAGTATTGAACAAAAAACTAATGTTGAGATAATAATGGTTGCGTTCCAATCGCATACTTTCTACTATATAGTATGTAGAAAAAAGATTTAAGATGTTCCGATTCTTGTGGCCAGATTTAGGATGGTTAGAAGTATACCCGGATGTCCTACTTCATGCGGCCAAGATTGTTAGTGTTGAAAACTGCATCCTATTTGGGCGATTCTGACCCACAATCCAGTGCGCACGTGAAGTGACGTCACATCGACGAAGCCTCCATATGAAAACAAACGGGGATGCGACGGATATAAAAGCAAGAGGCAAGATCAAGGCGCAATGTTATGATGAAATAAGAGAGTAAAGTATGTCCCAATAGTATGCCTACTGCATCCTAACTAGATTATTTTTATCGTCGGATGTAGTATGTAGAATAGGAAAAAAGAAAGAGTATGCGATTCGGAACGCAACCAATGTCTGTTAAAGATGGTTGTATGGGAGAAATATACATACTCAAACAGACAAGGTTTAGTCAAATAAACACCTGAATGTACATTTTGGACCTTTTGATTTATACTAGTATGAAAGAAGACATGTTATGGAAGATAAATAGACAAAAATCTCAAAATTTACCAGTGCGTTGAAGGACACTGTTTTTGCTTGCCTTGTCTAACCTTAATATGTTTGCCTCCTGATGTTATTAGCCTCTGTATTATTCAATTCAAATAACTTTATTCGTCCTCGAGGGGCAATTTAAAGGGGGGCACATGACGGTAGCTTAAAACAACACAAGACACTTACTATCAACAAACATAAGCAGCGCACACACACGATGTATAATCAACTACACACACACACACACACACACACACACACACACACACACACACACACACACACACACACACACACACACACTCACAATCAAGCAGCACACACACTTGCAACCACAATACTTACTTATAATACTCTTACTGGGAGTTTTTTCTCAGTCGAGCTAAGGGTGTAAGGGCAGATAGATAGATAGATAGATAGATAGATGGATGGATGGATGGATGGATGGATAAGGGCAGAGGGTGTCGTACTGTATGGAATGTAAAGCCCATTGAGGCAAATGTCTATTTGTGATATTGGGCTATATACAAATAAAACTGATTTGATTTGATTTGACAATATTCAACAAACAAATAATGATTTATAAAGTGCTCAAGCCCAGATGATCGGCCTACAATCATGTGTGTTGTCAGTATTGATGTGTATCCCTACGTTCCAATCCCCATACTTCCCTACTATTTAGTATGCCAGAAAAAATTATTAGGATGTCCCAATACATGCACATCAATTGCAGTATGCTGAAAATACATAAATGCCCCACTTAGTCCAATAGCATTTTGCAGTATTCGTCTTTTATTCTTGACATTTCTCGACATAATGAAAAAAAAAAAAAAATCTTCCTTATCTGATTTTTTTTTTCTCTCCCATGGTCCTAAAACTCCTCTGTACTTTAGTATGTAGTGTAGTAAAAAAGAAAAAGTATGTGATTTGGAACGCAGGGAGTGTGTAGTGAGTTGACAGTTCACTGACTCTTGCTAGCTAGCTGCATTCACTGTTAGCCTTCAGGTCTCTGCAGGCCTCTCCGCTCACTTAGCTAGCGACCACTTTGCAGCAGCATAGTGCAGAGCAGTGGCCTAGTTCAAGCCCTCCTCAATGTAATTTTAGCTGTGTGTGTGTCTGTGTGTGTGTGTGTGTGTGTGTGTGTGTGTGTGTGTGTGTGTGTGTGTGAGAGAGACTGTGTGTGTGTGTGTGTGTGTGTGTGACTGTCTGTTAGTGTCTGTGTGTGTGTGTGTGTGTGTGTGTGTGACTGTCTGTTAGTGTCTGTGTGTGTGTGAGACTTTGTGTGTGTCTGTCTGTAAGTGTGTGTGTGTGTGTGTGTGTGTGTGTGTGTCTTTCTGTTAGTGTGTCTGACTGTGTGTGTGTGTGACTGTTACTGTGTGTGACTGTCTGTTAGAGTGTGTGTGTGTGTGTGTAAGAGAGACTTTGTGTGTGTCTGACTGTGTGTGTGTGTGTGTGACTGTTACTGTGTGTGTGTGTGTGTGTGTGTGTGTGTGAGACTTTGTGTGTGTGTGTGTCTGTCTGTAAGGGCGCACTCACACTAGTGCCGTTTGCCTGTTCCGTGCTCAGCACGATTCAGCACGATTCCCCCCCCCTCCCCACTCCCCCCGCAGGCCCGTGCTCACACTGCTCGTGGCCTGGGCACACTTGCACCTTGCCTACGTCACCGTGCACGTTTAGGATTTGGAGCTTAGGCTACTTGTAGGCTATACGACTGTTTGTGAATATTTTCATCCGGCCAAATTTGCATCAAATATTCCACTTCCACATTAGAGCAACGAGAATCCTTAAGCTATTGTTTTTTTTTTAAATGTAGTCTTGACGTAATAGGTCGCGGTGAACAGTCTCATATTTGTGCAGCACGCTGTTTATTATTAATATAACGGCCCGTCATCAGACCATATGTATCCGGATGGTTTTGTACACATCGATCGCTCCATCAAATCCAAGTCAGAACTTTTTGTATGGGCAGAGATCGTTTTTTTAAGTGTCTTTATAAAGTTTCTTGTTAAACCTTAGTGTAGGCTACTGTTTCCTTATCACCGGGCCGCGGTGTGTTGTTTTGGGTGCGTCTCCACCGCCATGCGTAAATGCAGTTATGACAGCTGACGGGAGGAAAAAGAAAAAAAATCATCTGACGAACGTGAGTAAACACGAAAACCTTTTTGCTGTGCTTTCTGAGCCGACCTAATTAGCTCTCTCCCTCTTTTATTAGCCCACACCTAGGCTTACACACACGTTAATTCTCACACATTATAGCTACAAGTCCAAGTGGTGGGCAATTCTGGTGCCGACTAGTAAGGCAGCGGACGTTAACGGACAATGCATCCTTAATAAATTCACGTCAGGAACGCCGCCTGTGCGCTTGCTTGTGCGCGTGTCATCTCATTAGCATCTGTACTTTGGCCACGGCACACCTCTCCCAGGTGTGCCGTGGCCAAGGGGCTGTTCCGTGCTGGAATACGGATGGCGTGGTCACACTAGCCAAACGTTCTAGACTTTAGTATGCTAATGAGCTTTGGCACGGGGCCGCGGCCCTAGTGTGAGTGGCCCCTAAGTGTGTGTGTGCGACTGTGCGTGTGTGTGTCTTTCTGTTAGTGTGTCTGACTGTGTGTGTGTGTGTGACTGTTACTGTGTGTGTGTGTGTGTGTGTGTGTGTGTGTGAGTGTTGTCTCATTCTCTTATCGTCTCTGTTACATTCACACTGTCCCTTTGTGACTCTCCCCGTCATTTGGGAAACTGCAGCTTTTGAACCAGTGATGCAAACATTGTTATTTAGTAAGCTAGTTACCTCCTTAGTTTTAAAGGTGGCCGTGTGTGTGTGTGTGTGTGTGTGTGTGTGTGTGTGTGTGTGTGTGTGTGTGTGTGTGTGTGTGTGTGTGTGTGTGTGTGTGTGTGTGTGTGTGTGTGTGTGTGTGTGTGTGTGTGTGTGTGTGTGTGTGTGTGTGTGTGTGTGTGTGTGTGTGTGTGTGTGTGTGTGTGTGTGTGTGTGTGTGTGTGTGTGTGTGTGTGTGTGTGTGTGTGTGTGTGTGTGTGTGTGTGTGGTTAGCTAGTTACCTCCCTCGATGGTACTGCAATAAAATATCAGTATTACAATTGATTTTAGCTGTGGACAGACAGTGTTATTCCTAGAGAGGGTGTGTGTGTGTGTGTGTGTGTGTTTTCCAGTGTGTGTGTGTGTGTGACGCCCGTTGTTGCTCGGCCATTAGTGGCTGATATCAGGTTCACAGACTGAGAAATGGATCAAGAAGCTGCTAGTTAAATCTCTTCGTCAGGTTACATTGAGTATGAGACCTGCGGTTTTGATGAAGTTTTTTTGATTATAAAGATTATTCAAACGTGATACCGGCAGTTATCAGTTTATTGCAGATATATCTGTTTGTGTCTATCTGATTCTGTACCATTGAATGGTCACACTGTCATGTGTATGCTATTGCCTACACTGTTAAATATACCAGTTGGTATCTTGATCACTATTAAAGGTGCAGTGTGTAATATGACATCATCAAGAAAGTTCTACAAAGTTCTAGAATGCAACACTCCCTGGGTAACCCCAACCCTTTAGAATAATAACAGAAGCTACAGTGGCCTTCAAGGACAAGAGCAATTCAAAATTGACATTCCAACTATGACACTTTCAAGATGGCGGCACTAGGCCTTGGTCCAAAATATGCAGAAATATGGACATATATGAGGGGGAAAAAAAATATAAAAAAAAATGTTTTCAGCTATTATGCACTAAATTAAATGTACTTATGGATATTATAATTACTTTCCACAAAATCTGCTAGGAAATAAAACCCAAAATTCTACACACTGCAGCTTTAAATTTAAAAACATTTAGAAAAAAAATATTCTTGGATCAATATCAAGATTGTTGATGCTTGAAAATACATTCAGCTGATCATTATCGGATTTCTAAAATATCAATATCGGCTTCAGCATCAAATCTCCTGTATCATCTGAGCTATAATGTATAGATTTATGGCTGCCATCTTGATTAAATTATCATTAATGTGCGTTAAACGTAATGACACGTGCCCACCGCCGCAAATCAATCCAGAAATCCTTGCCTCAGTGCTTACAGTGCTAATACCAGGTTCACCCAGTCACTCTGCATGTGAGCAAGTAAGTAAATTTTTTTATTTATATAGCACACTGTTAAAAAGTGCTTTACATGGTACAGACACAGGCCTATTTAAAGGAATATGTACATTAAGAACAACACAAAACCTATTACAATATATGGAAAATTACAATATAAAACAGTGAAGTAGGAGACAAGATAATCCAAGCACAGGAATAGACAAACCACACAGAACAATCCTCAACATGCAAATCAAATTAAAAACAAACAAATGTCTACTTAACCTTTATTTCTACAGGTAAATCCCATTGAGACCGAAGACTCTTTTTCAAGGGAGACCTGTTTTCCTTTCCCACGTTACCATTCACACACACATTCATAAACCGATAGCAGGCTAACTATCAACATTCACACGAGGCAAGGTGGGTGAAGTGTCTTGCCCAAGGACACAACAACCATGACACAGGTGGCAGGGCGGGGATCGAACCTCCAACCCTTTGATCATCAGCCGACCCGCTCTACCAACTGAGCCACAGTCGCCCAACCAGTGTCTAGAATCTATAAAAAGCCGTATTTGCTTATAAATAGGTTTTAAGGAGCTTTTTGGAACAGTCGAGCGATTGTGTGATTGTGAGCAAGATGCTGACGAGCTGCTGAATATAACGCAGTGGATTTACATTCAACTCAGACATTTAATCCCAAAGATGCTGCAAGGTGTAGAATCGGCTAGAATATGGGATGATGCTGGTGGATAGATTAGCCCTGCGTTCCAAATCACATACTCTTTCTTTTTACTACACTACATACTAAAGTACAGAAGAGTTTTAAGGGCCACAGGAGAGAAAAAAAAATCAGATAAGGAATTTTTTTTTTTCATTATGTCGAGAATAAAGACGAATACTCCAAAATGCTATTGGAGTTAGTGGGGCATTTATGTATTTTCAGCATACTACAATTGACTTGCATGTATTGGGACATCCTAAATCTTTTTCTGGCATACTAAATAGTAGGGAATTATGGGTATTGAAATGCAGTGTATGTCAGAGCTTCCCCCCCATCCCCCTCCCCTCACATGACGTGCCAATCGAAACACACTGCATTGTTGTTTATGGTGAACTGAATGCATTGTTGTAAATCGTATAGAGTATGTGACTTGCTTTCTGAAGCTATGCAGAATCCTATGATACCAAACATTGTATATAACTTGACGTGTTCAGGATGTACCCATAAAAATCTTTAAAAAAAGCTACTTTTATCATCACTTCTCCCTAAAATTGCATTGGGATTTCCCAGTTTTTATTACTATTTCCTACTCAACTATATCTGTTATTTATGGACTTTCTGTAAAGGTCTTTCCCCTCTCACATTCCAGTACAATGTTTCTTATTTTTAGCATGACCCAGTTTTGAGATGGGATTGCTATATTTGGCAAATAAGCTTTTAAATCAACTCTAAAGTTATGTAATGAGAATAAATTGTTAGCAGCTTTACTTGAGTGTGTCCAGTGTTTGGAGGATTGTGAATTTTAGTGGACGGTCCAAAACTGGATTAGAATCAAATGGAAAGACTTGGACAATGGACCGTAATGCACTAAATACTAAATGCATTCTGTGGTGAAACGGTTTGGACATTTAGGATAGAATTTTTGGGGTTTTTAAAACTGAATTTTCGTGTTGAATTATGGAATTAGGTCCACAATGCTTATTTTTTTACTTGTACAGTTATATTTAACTTTTCTAGCCCAATAGGTGTGTGATTTATTAATGTGTATATTTTAGGCAGTGTGGTTAGCTGTGTTTTTATCCGCGTTATTTTGCACACATTATTTCTAGCACAATGTGTTAAATGTTGAACCATTCCTTTTAAGGGGGGGGGGGGGGTGCTGTGGCGAAGTGGATAGGGTGATGGACCCGCAACTATAGGGTCGGTGGTTCGATTCCCAGTCTAAAAAAATGTCTCCTGTTAGATAGATAGATAGATTGTTTGTTAGTTAGTTAGAGTTAGGCTGTGTGTGTGTAGCTACTGCTGCTATCGGTGTATGAATGTGTGCTCCAGTAAGTCAATTTGGATAAAAGCGTAGAATGACATGTAATGTAAATGTAATGTAATGTAAGCAAAAGATTTGGGCCCATGTCACGGGTCGGTCAGATCTAAACATTGTGACGCTTTGTGAACACGTCCCTCAAAAAGTAAATGAGCAAAATGAGGGAGAGCAAACAACAGATGTTACCAGGAAGGAACACAACATTTTATTCCCAAAGGACAACTCTTCATGAATATATTATTCTTGCCTCAAGCGCTGCTGCATACATGGCAACATACAATCTAACATTACCACCGTCATCAGTGGCAGTTTGATTTGTTAAAAGGGTCAAACTATGGAATGCATGTGATACTGAATTAAAGCTGGGGTATGTGATTTCTGATTGGTCAAAGTTAACATGAGCTGTACACTTTGACCAATCAGAGCGAGGCTCCGATTCTCTGTTCTTATTGGCTGTTGGGACTGTCCATTCACTTTGGCACGACTTTGTTGGTGTAGAGAGCATGTCAGGGAGGGACCATAGGGGAGGGACCAAAGAGAACAAGTGGAGCGGTTGAGGTATTTGGATTCGAATCTCTATCCCAACTGCCATTTTCTCCCCAAATCCTCCACCCCAGCTTTAAAAGACATATTTTTAACACTATTATTTTTTTGCCAATGCATATTACGGTTAAGAAAAGTTCTGCACTTTGTCACAAGCATTAACATTATAACTATATTTAAGGGATCAAAAAAGTAAAGTAATTCTTTTAATATATTTTTTTATAGAAATATCCATAGCAGTCAGCCCTACTGAAAACATTAATTTGAACATACAATTTCAAGACAATGTTCAAAAATGCCCTCGTAAATATTTAATTTATCCTTGTTTGGGTCCCTTAACCAAAAAAGGAAATATGTGTTAAGGGAGCACAGATAGGCACTTCCGACCTGATACTTTAGACTTCTTAGTTTTCTGTATTTCCACTGGGGGAAGCTATAGAGAAAAGAGTGTGTTGTTTATGGGTCAATACAGTTCGACCCACGACCGGTGGAGCAGCCATATTGAAGTGTGAAATTGATATTTTTGTGGCAGAGCTGCTGAATGTCTGTTCCCTTCATATAGTGTAGATCCGTAGCATTTATTGTTTGCTTGGAGTTTGCATTGAAATTCAAGGCCTCTGGAAACCTGGTCTCAAATAGTAAAAAATTATATTTCAATAATAGGTGTCTCAGTAAGCTTTTTAAAAAATCAGATTTTGAAAATGAATGCTTATAAAACTTCAGCTTACTTACTGTATGGACTGTTTGACAGGACTGTGTGGGCGTGGCCTTAACCGGTCTCCATGGCATCAAGTCATTGTTTTTATAGAACGTTCGGGCAGAGGACTGCTGTGATTGGTTCAAAATACTTATTGTGTCATGAGAATCGGAGCATAGCCTCTTCTAAACTGAATTCCTGTTAAGTTTATCAAATGAATGACAATATCTTTCATTTGGATTGATAGACATGCCTATAACTCTTTTCAGATGCTTTACTATCATGAAACTAACTCCTTAAATTACATATTCAATTCAATTAAATTTATTTAAGAAGGGAACAGTGCAAATTAATAAAACGCTTGATCATACATCGGTTAAAATGTATTAAAACACATGGTAAGAAGGATTTTGTGGGTTTGGGTTTGCAGGGGCTTTAAGGACCAAATGATTAACTTATGTTTACATTTAGTGTCTTCCGAACTAGTGGTCGTTAATTTCCTAGCCGTGCTGCGAGCCGTAGAGAATGTATACAACTTTAAAAGGGGGAAAAAAACTATATAAATCGTCACCACAGGCCTCCATAGCAGCTTAAGTGCTACAAGCCAAACAATTCCTCCAAAATATATGCACTCATTAAACCATTCAGTGCCCCGCTGTGCCCTGTATCCAAACTTTTGTTTTAGTCCTTAATTAATTCAAATAAGTTTTTTCCTTTTTAATTTGTCCCCTGTCTGTATTAACTAGAGGTGGGCATAGATTAATTTTTTTAATCTAGATTAATCTAGATTAAAATGGCTCATTTGAATTCATTCATAATATGTGTGTGCTCCTAAATAATGACTCAAAGTAAGTCTTTGAGAACGTGTTTCTCAAGCCAGGTGGCGCATCAGACCAGGGGCTCATCTCCTGTTTCCAACATGCATCACAAACTGCTTGAGGAAGCTGTTCTACTATGATAATTGGTGATGAAAATAAATAATGTTCAACAAGATGCAGAGCCGGCCCAAGCCTTCAGGGGGCCCTAAGCGAAATATGATTAGGGGGCCCCTCTCCAATGTTAGCGTTGCTGAAACTATAGACCTTTGTTAAATATCATTCACACACCGAGTTTTTCGCTAGTGCCTCCACTGTGCAGCTGTGCGAAAATATTAGACAGCCGAGATTCAGGCCCTCCTAGGGGGGTCCGGGGGTATGCCCCCCCGGGAGATTTTTTTTAACCTTTTTAAAGTGAAATGCATGAATCTGGTAGCCTGGAAATCCTGACCCTGATATCTTGAACGATAGAGGGTCTGGCGACGATCAATAGTAATTTCCAACTCTAGGGGCGGCTCCTACTCGTGCATTTCAAATGCCACTGCACGCAGTTGGATAGCACTACAACCAATCAGAGCGATGCACAAGTGACGTAAGCCCCGTTCGTTTAGCGAACAGCTGTTAAACTGTTCAATTAAACGTTTGCCGTTGTCGGTCGGCAAAACAGAACATTCCACTTACTTGCTAGTGAAAGCTATGAGTCCCGTCTTCCAATTCGTTAAGGGTCGAGGCCAAAGCAGTCTCAAACTCACACAACATATCCGCAGCCATCTTTGATGTTTACTATCACAGCTTCGACGTCGCATGCACGTCACTGTCGTCATCCGGTTACGTCCTCCCCAGAGCACCATATAAAGGGCTCTGGCGCGCCCATATTAGATAGAACCAATTGAAACGTTATACCAGATTTCTGGTAGTCTTGATAAGCTTCAACGGAGCGTCTCCAGACCAACACGCGCAGCAAATTTAATTTGCCAGCGCCTAGTGGCAGGTCTGGGAATGCCAGGCTATGAATCTGGTGCACTTTGAGAGGAAAATTAAGAGGCTAAATCTGAGAAATTGTGTGAACAAATAATTTGGAGACACTGTGTCAGATGAATTAGAAGCTATTGAAGAAGGACACATGGATTTTCCATAAAAATATTAATATAAAATAAAATATTATGGAGGGTCCTCTGGGTTGGGCTTGAAGCTCTTTTTCTTTTACGGGACATATTTCTCTGTAATATAATGAATGCATTTAAATGTGAGAGGAACGAAGCAGAAGAACTCTGTTGTCCAGCTACTGTATCTTTTTTTCCACAGACGAGGCTGAAATAGGCTATAGACTATACACAGTGCATGGGCAACTGAGGGCAGCCCCATTTCCAATTGTTTTTAAATAAACTCAATACACACTGTGCATGGATGTGAACGTGACATGATCAGATAATTTCGGATTACCTCCCAGATGAACTGATTACATTTTTAGGCTATTAATTATCTAGACCAAAACATTTTATTGCTTTTTTTGTATGATTACTACATTTGCATAATATGATGTTGACATCAAACACACAAACTAAAAAAAAAAAAAAATATTTTTTTTTTTTTTTTTGAGGGGGCCCCCCTGGCGGTCGGGGGCCCTAAGCGACCGCTTAGTTCGCTTATGCCTCGGGCCGGCTCTGACAAGATGTTACTTAGTAACGCGTTACCGGCATCGGACCTCTTTTTTCAGTAACGAGTAATCTAACGCGTTACTATCTCCAAACCAGTAATCAGATTGAAGTTACTCATCAAAGTCACTGTGCGTTA
>NC_137230.1:36378427-36390927 GCF_949987685.1 Ammodytes marinus
TCTCTGTCTCTCTCTCTCTCTCTCTCTCTCTAGTTTACCACCACTGGTATGACTGTGTGTGAATGAATGTTACCTGTAACCCTGTAAAGGGCTTTGAGTGCCTAGAAAAGCGCTATATAAATCCAATCCCTAATCATTATTATTATTATGAATTGCTAATATCTCTTCCATCTCTCTCTCTCCCCCCTCTCTTTCTCTCTCTTTATTAATTAATATATTTATTTTCTCTCTCTCTCTCTCCCCTCTCTCTCTCTCTCTCTCTCTCTCTCTCTCTCCCCTCTCTCTTTCTCCCCCTCTCTTTCTCTCTCTTTATTAATTAATATATTCATGTTCTCCCCCCCCCCCCCCCTCCCCAGGAGGAGGCGAGCCGTCGGCTGGGTAGATGTGAGCCCAAGGCTATGGCCCGGCTGGTGGACTCAGGCACACAGACTGATCCGGTGGTGGTTCTGTCTCTGGCTCAGGCCGCCGTCCTCGGTCTCATCTCGCAGAATGAAGTGTTCGGCGCGACCATAGCACCCAACGGATTCTACACCGGCGAGCCCAAAGAGTCGCCCGCAGCCCCCGTCGACGATTACGAATACGCCGATCAACTCATCGGCGCGAACGGAGATTATTTGGGAGATAATTTGGGAGAAGACGGAACAATGCAACCTAGCTGTAGTCAACGGAGGTGGCCCCCTCCACCTCAACAACAACAACAGCAGCAAAATCAGCATAATCCAGATGCTAAAATGGTGGGACCTATAGATCGTCACGGGCTACAACAAGGGGGCGCGGTTGACGTAGTGTCCGCGTCACATGTGAAAGGCGAAGTTGTTGGGAACTCGGCGATGTCGTCTTGTGTTCATATTCTGAACAATATGGCGCCCAGAGGAGGGTTGGTTCAAGTGGATCCGGCTTCGCTACGAGGAGCCGTGAAGAACTGTACGGAGTGTGATCGGGAAACCTCCGGGCAGCAGCAACAACAGCAACAGCCCAACACACACGTTCACCCACCTGGTAAGTGTCTAGTCTTACTCAGGGTTTTTTTTGGCGCCCCCCCCCCCAAAGAGGATTTATCGAGCGCCAAAGGAAAATCCCCAGCGCCAAAATGATAAAAATTGAGAATAAATTTAGCTAAAAATCCAAAAAACTTGTCACCTTTACTGTTGCACAAAGTCGTGACCCCAAAAAAGTCGGTCCACGAACTGACCCCCCCCCAAAAGGCCCATTCTGAGCCAGGAAAGACCCTGTTACCTAGTGTCCATATATGGGTGGTAAGTCACTGCCTTAACAAAAGTCCCTATCAGGGTTAACACAGTAACAACAACCCGACACACACGTTCACCCACCTGGTAAATTTAAGCCTAACCTGGTGTCCATATTCAGCTCTGGAAAATATTAAGAGACCACCCCAAATGTTCAGTGTCTCTCGTTTTACTGGTTATAGGCATTTGTTTGAGTAGAATGAACATTTTGGTTTTATAATATAAACTACTGACAACATTTCTACCAAATTCACAATAAGAATATTGTCATTAAAGAGCATTTCCATTAAGTAATGTAGAGATGAAGATTGAAGAAAAATCCAGACTGGTCTCTTAATTTTTTCCAGGGCTATATGGGTGGTAAGTCTCTGCCTTAAAGACCTACTTCACCGGTTGGAATATGAAGGTGTATTGAACTCTGAGATCCTATGTAGTATAAATGTGCAAAAACAATTGAAATTGGATCATCCTAGCCTGAGAAAAGGCAGAAAGAGTGTTTTATGGTCTCACTGTCTAACCCTACAGTTTCCTTCTTGTGACATCACAGTAAGGGTCAGGATTAACAGGACAGCTGGGTCAAGGGAAGACTGAGGAAAGAGAAACCTCATTCATTATATTATAATAGTGATTTTATAATGATAGAACGCCGGTTCCGTATGGGTGAAGTATTCCTTTAACAAAAGTCCCAATCAGGGTTAATTCAGAGTCAAGGAATTGCTTGATTTTAATTGAGTAAAAATGCTTGATTGATGGTGATTTCTTTCTTGTTACTTTTTAATGTAATATTTAGCGAGTTCTTCAGTTTTTGGGAAGACTTTTCACTTTTTGGACCCCGCTATTGCCATGAGTGACTGAGCTCTTTGACTATGAGACGTGAAAAGTTACTATCAGTGGCTTCACACAGAGGCTCTGGCTTAGGGGACCCCCTGAGTGCTGTAATCCACTCCTTGGTCCTTGGAAAAGTTAGTTGAACTTTGTTCTAGAAAGTGCTGGAAAGGGGCTTGAATTTTAATCTTAAAAAGCTGTAGTTTTGTTTAGTGATTGGATGCCACAATGTACTCATCTTGCTGCAAAATTAATCTAGCCTTGGGTACAAATAAAGTTACCTTACCTTTAAAGGCCTACTTCACCGGTGGGAATATGAAGGTGTATTGAATTCTGAGATCCTATGTAGTATAAATGTGCAAAAAAAAATTAAATTGGTTCATCCTAGCCTGAGAAAAGGCAGAAAGAGTGTTTTATGGTCTCACTGTCTAACCCTACATTTCTCTTACTGTGACATCACAGCCTTTTCTCAGGCTAGGATGAACCAATTTCAATTTTTTTTGCACATTTATACTACATAGGATCTCAGAATTCAATACACCTTCATATTCCCACCGGTGAAGTAGGTCTTTAATAGTGGAAGTGCTGCATGCATGTGTGATACATCGGACCAATTAGACACAGCATTTATCAGTGCTGCTATGAAATAAATAAAGTAACCTAACCTTCGCCTTCTCTCCTCCTCCTAGCATCTTAAACAAATACAAAAAAAGTCACTTTACCATAACCTTTTCCTTAACCTTGGACAGGTGTTGAGAAATAGCATGTAGTCAATATGCTAAAACACTCAAACAAAGCATGTGGCTCGTCCAATGTATTTGTGATGTCCATATCAAGTAAAATCTAAATCTAACTACCTTTTCCCCCGTTGAAGGGTTTTTTACTGGGAGTTTTTTCTCAGGCAAGCTAAGGGTCTAAGGGCAGAAGGTGTCATGGATGGATGGATGTATGGATAGACAGGCAGGCAGGCAGACAGACAGACAGACAGACAGACAGACAGACAGACAAGGGCAGAGGGTGTCATACTGTATGGAATGTAAAGCCCACTGAGGCAAATGTCTATTTGTGATATTGGGCTATTCAAATAAAAACTGATTTGATTTGATTTGCCTTCTCTCCTCCCCTTAGCAGTGGTGGGCCATTGAGGTCTCCAGCGCCCAATGGGAGACAGACAGACAGACAGACAGACAGACAGACAGACAGACAGACAGACAGACAGACAGACAGACAGACAGACAGACAGACAGACAGACAGACAGACAGACAGACAGACAGACAGACAAGGGCAGAGGGTGTCATACTGTATGGAATGTGAAGCCCACTGAGGCAAATGTAATTGTGATGTCCATATTAGATACAATCTAAATCTCACCTTCTCCCCCCCCCAACCCTCCTCTAGCAGTGGTGGGCCATCGCGGTCTCCAGCGGCCAATGGGAGGGAGACAGACAGACAGACAGACAGACAGACAGACAGACAAGGGCAGGGTGTAATACTGTATCAAATAAAATCTAAATCTCCCCTTCTCCCCCCCCCTCCCCCCTCTCTAGCAGTGGTGGGCCATCGAGGTCTCCAGCGGCCAATGGGAATCCACCAAGTCAAGGATGCAGAGGATGTGGATCACCACGGCAACAACAACAACAACAACAACATGATGAAACCGACGCAACAGGAAGAGGCCATCAGCAGCTACTTCCAAACCAGTGAAGTCGGCAGCTACGATTCGGGCGAAATGGGAATGCCCTCCGAATACGACGACCAAAGCAATCAGAGTATGATGTGGAATGATGGTTCTAGCAGCAATGCAGGAGGAGGGGGAGGGGGTGGGGGTGGGGGAGGTCCGGGGGGTCCGGGCGGGCATCAACCCCCGCCAACACACCCCCAAGCACCCCCACGGAGACACGGGGGCCGGAGAGTGGATCGATTGGACATCAACATCCAAATCGACGAGTCTTACTGCGTGGACGTAGGGGACGGCTTGAAGCGCTGGAAATGCCGAATGTGCGACAAATCGTACACGTCGAAGTATAATCTCGTCACGCATATCCTGGGTCACAACGGGATAAAACCGCACGCTTGCCCCCACTGCGGGAAGCTGTTCAAGCAGCCCAGCCACCTCCAAACCCATCTGCTAACCCACCAAGGCACGCGACCGCACAAATGCACCGTATGCAAAAAGGGCTTCACGCAAACGAGCCACTTGAAACGCCACATGCTGCAGCACACCGACGTCAAGCCGTACAGCTGCAGATTTTGCCGACGCGGTTTCGCCTACCCGAGCGAGTTGCGAGCGCACGAGGTTAAGCACGAGAGAGGGAGGTGCCATGTGTGCGGGCAGTGCGGTATGGAGTTCCCCACGTACGCGCATCTTAAACGGCATCAAGCGAGCCACCAAGGGCCCCACACATTCCAGTGTACGGAGTGCAACAAGTCGTTCGCCTATCGGAGTCAGCTACAGAATCACCTGTTGAAACATCAGAGTCCACGGCCGTATACCTGCTCCCAATGCGGACTGGAGTTTGTTCAGCTGCACCATCTACGGCAGCACTCGCTCACTCATAAGGTACGGACACACACACTCGCTCACTCATAAGGTACGGACACACACACTCGCTCACTCATAAGGTACGGACACACACACTCACTCACTCATAAGGTAAGGACACACACACTGAGATAGATACACACACACACCGCACACACACTCATAAGGTACGGACACACACTCACTCACTCACTCACTCATAAGGTAAGGACACACGCACACTGAGTTAGATACACACACACACACACCGCACACACACTCTCACTCACTCATAAGGTAAGGAGTGGACACACACTGAGATAGATACACACACACACTCAACGCACACTGCACACACACTCTCACTCACTCATAAGGTACGGACACACACACACACACTGAGATAGATATGCACACACTGCACACACACTCATAAGGTAAGGACACACACACTGAGATAGATACACACACTGCACACACACTCATAAGGTACGGACACACACACTGAGATAGATACACACACTGCACACACACTCATAAGGTAAGGACACACACACTGAGATAGATATGCACACACTGCACACACACTCATAAGGTACGGACACACACACACACACTGAGTTAGATACACACACACACACCGCACACTGCACACACACTCTCACTCACTCATAAGGTAAGGAGTGGACACACATGGACACACACATTGAGTTAGATACACACACACTGCACACACACTCTCACTCACTCATAAGGTAAGGACACACACACTGAGATAGATATGCACACACCGCACACACACTCATAAGGTACGAAGTGGACACACACACGCACACTGAGCTAGATACACACACACACTCGCACTCACTCATAAGGTACGGATAAACACACACTGAAGCAAGCACATAAACACACACTGCACACACACTCGCACTCACTCATAAGGTACGGACACACACACGCACACTGAGCTAGATACACACACACACTGCAGACACACTCACACTCACTCATAAGGTACGGACACACACACGCACACTGAGCTAGATACACACTCACACTGCACACACACTCACACTCACTCATAAGGTACGGACACACACACGCACACTGAGCTAGATACACACTCACACTGCACACACACTCACACTCACTCATAAGGTATGGACACACACACTGAGCTAGATACACACACACACACACTCACTCACTCATAAGGTACGGAGTGGACACACACGGACACACACACGGAAGCAAGCACATAAACACTGCACACACACTCTCACTCACTCATAAGGTACGGATAAACACGCACACTGAGCTAGGTACACACACACTGCACACACACTCTCACTCACTCATAAGGTACGGACACACACACGGACACACACGCGGAAGCAAGCACATAAACACACTGCACACACACACTGAGCTAGCTACGCACACACACTGCAGTAGTTACATACACCCACTGAGCTAGCTATACACACACACACACACACACACACACACACACAAACACACTTGGGAAGCAAACACACTAACACACAAACACACACCAAAAGGCAGGCACGCACACTCACTCACTCACTCACTCACTCACTCACTCACAAGGTACGGGCACACTCACTGACACACACACAGACACACACACACTGCTCTAGTTAAACACACACACACACACACGCACACTGTTCTAGTTACACACATATTGTAAATATGACCTGTTTTGATCATTGTCTGTGAGGGTTTTTGTGAGGATAATTGAAACTATAATGAAATGTATTTTTGTTTTCGTTGATGGACTACTTTCTTTAATTCCAAAGTTTTTACATAACGGCCTTTTTACAATTTATAAATAAAAACAAATCACTACGCACAGGCCCTTTAAAATGAATTATCCTCAGATCCCTTTAAATTATACAAGGCAAGGCAAGTGTATTTCTATAGCACAATTCAGACACAAGGCCATTCAAAGTGCTTTACAGGGGGCATGAAATACATCAAGATTAAAATACATCAAGTATAGAATAGACATTAGAAAAGAGCAATACAGAGCAATGAAAAAAGGTAACTACTCCTCTACTTTAAACCTACAGTGTGTAGAATTTTGGGTTTTATTCCCTAGCAGATTTTGTAGAAAGTAATTATAATATCCATAAGTACATTTAATTTAGTGCATAATAGCTGAAATTAATTTTTTTAATCATTATTTTTCCCTTGGAAAGGGTCTCATATATGTCCATATTTCTGCATATTTTGGACCAAGGCATAGTGCCGCCATCTTGAAAGTCATAGTTGGAATGTCATCAGGTGCATTGTTTAAAATTTAGAATTGTTCTTGTCCTTGAAGGCCACTGTAGCTTCTGTTATTATTCTAAAGGGTTGGGGTTACCCAGGGAGTGTTGCATTCTAGAACTTTGTAGAACTTTCTTGATGATGTCATGTTACACACTGCACCTTTAATTTATATTTAGTTAATTAAACAGTCAAATAGCATAAAGTGAAGTAGCCAAGAATAGATTTGATTCTGCACATCCACAATACAGTGTGCGTGGTCGTGTGTTTTTCATTATAGCCTCATTCACTCACAGGTAAAGAAACCAGAGACAGACAAGGACACAATTAATTCAATCTTCTCTCCCCCGGTCCTCTGCCTCAGGTTGAAGCCTTGATAGTTGGTTGTCATTTTGAGATGTGATATCTTGACATTTTTCTGAAACTGTTCTGTCATTTCACGATTGATGGATAGATGGAGAGATGGATAGATAGATAGATAGATAGATGGATGGAGAGATGGATGGATGGATGGAGAGATGGAGAGATGGATAAATAGATGGATGGACGGATAAATAAATAGATGGATGGATGGATGGATGGATAAATAGATGGATGGATGGATAGATGGATACAAAGATGGATGGATGGAGAGATAGATGGAAGGATGGATGGATACAAAGATTTATGGATGGATGGATAGACGGATGGATAGATGAATGGATGGATAGACCACCATCTCTACCATTGTGTCCTTGAGCAAGACACTTAACCCCCAAACTGCTCCAGGGGCGCTGTACTATGGCTGACCCTGCACTCTGACCCCCTCTGGAGTGTGGGAATTTGAGGAATGCGGAAAAAGACAGATTTGTATGTGCCCTGTGTACAATAGACTAGATTGGCCTACTAACTTACTTACAAATCTTCTTATTTAAGGCACTAATAGTCAAGGTACTAAAACTAAAACTAAACGAGCATAGCATTTTTATTTTTATTTTTATTCCAGGCTTGTCTTTAGCATCGATGTCAGGGGACTACAGATGAAAAATAGCCTTTTGCTTAATTCTGGCATTTTTTAAACCCATGTATCATCATCATCATCATCTTTATTGTCAGACTCAAGGTCCATAAAAAGAACACACAAAACATAAAAAACATAAAAAAACCCACCCCACAGATACACACATTTTCATAAAAGACATTCATACCAATACTTCCACATTGGTGACTGGTAACGAATTGTACTGTAGCTGGATTAGTCAGCACAACAACAATGCAATTCTGTGACGTATTAAAGGTGCAGTGTGTAATATGACATCATCAAGAAAGTTCTAGAAAGTTCTAGAATGCAACGCTCCCCGGGTAACCCCACCCCTTTTGAATAATAACAGAAGCTACAGTGGCCTTCAAGGACAAGAACAATTCTAAATTCTAAACAATGCACCTG
This sequence comes from Ammodytes marinus, assembly GCF_949987685.1. NCBI lineage: Eukaryota > Metazoa > Chordata > Actinopteri > Uranoscopiformes > Ammodytidae > Ammodytes > Ammodytes marinus. Next base: position 36,386,746 of record NC_137230.1, read on the forward strand.
ATGACATTCCAAAAACATGGATGCCTCCATAAGACCTGCCTGCTCAATGTACAAAATGTAATATTAATATTTGTAATTCTCCGCTCAGGAGGATAATTCAGATTACTGGCAGAGGTGATTTTACACCAATGAGGACATATTGATGAATGAGGATATTGATTTTAGCTAATACATTACTTAAAATGTTACACAGTGTCCCTTTAAGGCGACAGATAAATTTATACATCAGGTTCCTCAACAATGCTCATGTGTATTTTTAATTTGCACTGTCCCGTTCTTAGATAAACTGAATCCAGTAAATTGGAACGATTTGTGGGGATAAGAGATTCAACAAATTGAAAATTCTTGTTCGAAAGCAATCACGAAAATAAAGAAACACTTGGTCAAAAGCTGAACACCAAACACGGTTTAACTTTTCACACCGTTTTACATTTATTTTGCCAATTTTTCAACATTGCAAAACAATAGTATAAATGCACCTTACTTCTTAAAGCTGCAGTGTGTAGAATTTTGGGTTTTATTTCCTAGCAGATTTTGTAGAAAGTAATTATAATATCCATAAGTACATTTAATTTAGTGCATAATAGCTAAAAAAAACAATTTTGAATAATTTTTTTTCCCCTTAGAAAGGGTCTCATATATGTCCATATTTCTGCATATTTTGGACCAAGGCTTAGCGCCGCCATCTTGAAAGTGTCATAGTTGGAATGTCATCAGCAGGTGCATTGTTTAAAATTTAGAATTGTTCTCGTCCTTGAAGGCCACTGTAGCTTCTGTTATTATTCTAAAGGGGTGGTGTTACCCAGGGAGCGTTGCATTCTAGAACTTTCTAGAACTTACTTGATGATGTCATATTACACACTGCACCTTTTTAAATAAACTGAATTGAAGCATGACATAGCAGTCAGTGAATGTCCCTTTATTATTGTGTGGCCTGTTTATTAGGCTGCTTTCTGCTCACTGCTCCCCCCTGGTGGCGACAGTAACACAGTGACTTTGCTTTGTAGACGGTCAGTCCCTGCGTTCCAATCCCCATACTTCCATACTATTTAGTATGCCAGAACAAGATTCAGGATGTCCCAATACATGCACGTCAATTGTAGTATGCTGAAAATACATAAATACCCCCACTAACTTCAATAACATTTCGGAGTATTCGTCTTTATTCTTGACATTTCTCGACATAATAAAAAAAATCTTCCTTATCTGATTTTGTTTCTCTCCTGTCTGTGGCCCTAAAACTCTTCTGTACTTTAGTATGTAGTGTAGTAAAAAGACTAAAACTCTTCTGTACTTTAGTATTTAGTGTAGTAAAAAGACTAAAACTCTTCTGTACTTTAGTATGTAGTGTAGTAAAAAGACTAAAACTCTTCTGTACTTTAGTATGTAGTGTAGTAAAAAGAAAAAGTATGTGATTTGGAACGCAGGGTAAGAAAAACAGTCACTCTGCTGTAGACAGACAGTGGCTGGACTGACTGTCTGCTTCTACAGACACTGGTGGTGGTGACCTGTAACATACATATTTGTTTATGTGCATATTTGTACATATTTGAACATATTTGTATTGGTTATTCAGACATTGCATAGAGGAGTGTAGGGTAGCAGCTGTCTTATGAACTGTGCATACTGTTTAAACGCCTACTTCACCGGTGGGAATATGAAGGTGTATTGAATTCTGAGATCCTGTGATGTCACAGTAAGAGAAATGTAGGTTTAGACAGTGAGACCATAAAACGCTCTTTCTGCCTTTTCTCAGGCTAGGATGAACCAATTTAAATTTTTTTTGCACATTTATACTACATAGGATCTCAGAATTCAATACACCTTCATATTCCCACCGGTGAAGTAGGCCTTTAAGTGATCGCTGTATGAATATAGACTGATTTAACACGTATGTTAACAAAATATTGTCACTTCTCCTTTAATATATATTTCCATATTTTTACATAGTTGTTTTAGTTATTCAGACCAACTTGTTTTGCATAGAGGAGCAGAAGCTGAGAAAGCACATTTCATTTCATTTCATTTAACTTTTATTTATCCTCGAGAGACCAATTGAGGGGTGTGACCCTCATTTACAATGACGAGTTCAAAGCAAATTCAAAGGAAAAACAACAATACATAAACAATATTCAATGCAAATACATCAAATACACAACAACAGGTGAAAAGAAAAAAAAACAATTGAAACATTTACATAGTGGTGAAGAGTGGCAGCAATTAAAATTAAATGGGTGAAAGTACAATATAGTCTAATTAAAACAGTTACAGGTACATGTATTCATGGCTGTGAATCGTTTGCTCTTGTGACCCGCATATCAATGTTTATATGTATATTTCTTATGATTCATGTGGTTGAGACTATAACCCTACGTGAAAAGTTTCTACAGGGCATGAAGGGCCACAAATTTGACAAGTTAATTTTTAAATTTTGTATTATTTCTTTTATTTTTTTGATGTGTTGTACGATGTGATGATGCAGGTGTGTGTGTGTGTGTGTGTCTGTGTGCGTGTGTGTGTGTGTGTGTGTGTGTGTGTGTGTGTGTGTGTGTGTGTGTGTGTGTGCGTTGTGAAAACTGCGATCAATTTAATAAATCCTTTTCTATCTATTCTAGGATATATTGTGAAAATAAAAACAGTGTAAATAAAAGTAAATAAACTGCCGTATTTGAACGATAAAGTTCAACACACACACATACACAACGATACACACACACACACACACACACTCACACACAGACACACACACACACACACACACTTGCTGCTACAACTGTGTAAAAAAAAATCATTATATTTTTGTCATGCTAAACCCTTCTCTATCCGTCCCGTCTCCTCAGGGCATGAAGGGCCATAAGTGTGAAGTGTGTTCCCGCGAGTTCACCCTGTCCGCCAACCTGAAGAGACACATGCTGATCCACAACAGCGTGCGGCCGTTCCAGTGCCACGTCTGCTTCAAGAGCTTCATACAGAAACAGACGCTCAAGACGCACATGATCGTTCACCTGCCCGTCAAGCCATTCAAATGCAAGGTGTGTGTGTGTGTGTGTGTGTGTGTGTGTGTGTGTGTGTGTGTGTGTGTGTGTGTCCTTCAAATGCAAGGTGAGACTCAACTCTACCTGTAACTGGTTTATTCAGGCTTTAGAAGAACCTTATTGAGGGCATTTTAACCTTTAATATGGCAATGTGGTATGGTAACCTAAACGTAAAAGGAAGAAGCAAGCTACAGAGAATAATAAACCTTGCCTCAAAAATCATAGGGACAAAACAGAAACAATTAAGTTGTATGTACGAGGAAGTGCTGAGGAAAAAAGCTGTTAAAATAGCAAACGATCCGTCCCATCCACTCCATAGGGAGTTTGAACTTCTTCCCTCGGGTAGACGTTACAGAGTGCCAAGGGCAAATCGTAACATTTTTAAAAATTCCTTCACTCCTTAAGCGATTGGGGTACTGAACACCATGTCCCGCTGATGTGTATACTGCCACTGCTGTCCTGCTTCTTGCCCTGAAGATGTCTGTGTGTAAATGTTGTTGTTGTTGCTTTTGTTGTTGTTGTTGTTGTTGTGTTGTCCTGCTTGTTGTTTTTTGTATGAGACCAAAGACAAATCTCCACACCGTGGACAATAAAGAATTAACTAACTAACTATTGTCCTTTCGGGGCAACTGTGGCTCAGGTGGTAGAGCAGGTCGTGATGTGTGAAGAAAAGCATAGTGGCTAAATACATCTTCACCTCATCACTTGATATTGTGGAAAGACTTGAGGCAGTGGTGGATGATGCCATCTTTAGTAGCCATAGCTTCTTGTCCTTGTAGGCCACCGTAGCTTCTGTAAATGCTCCTAAAATGGAAAGGGTTAGCAAGGGAGCGTTGACATCTACAATCTCACCACTAGATTCTGCTAAATACGTACAGTTATTAGTGGTATTGACATTATGAAAAGGTAACTGGTTTTGAACTTTTAGCTTGTTGTCCTTGAAGGCCACCGTAGCTTCTGTAAATTCCACATTAATGTTAAAAAAAATGTGTTTGAGTCTTTCAACAAAATGTACAACCATAGCTTCTTGTCCTTGTAGGCCACCGTAGCTTCTGTAAATTCTCCTAAAATGGAGGGGTTAGAAAGGGAGCGTTGACATCTACAATCTCACCACTAGATGACAAATAAATACAGTAGGAAAATACTT
>NC_137230.1:36395927-36408427 GCF_949987685.1 Ammodytes marinus
GTAAATATTTTGTGTGGCCACCATTATTTTCCAGCACTGCCTTAACCCTCTTGGGCATGTAGTTCACTAGAGCTTCACAGGTTGCAACTGGAACCCTCTTCCACCCATTTATGACAGCATCACAGAGCTGGTGGATATTAAAGACCTTGCGCTCCTCCACCTTCTGTTTGAGGATGCCCCAAAGATGCTCAATAGGGTTTAGGTCTGGAGACATGCTTGGCCAGGCCATAACCTTTACCCTCAGCTTTTTTAGCAAGCCACTGGTCGTTTTGGAGGTGTGTTTGGGGTCGTTATCATGTTGCAATACCACCCTGCGGCCCAGTTTACGAAGGTTGAGTGCACGTGGTCAGCGTCGTACACAGAGGTTGGCTTTGGAAAATAGACGTATGAGTGCTGCCAGCATTGCTGAAGGGCTTGAAGGGGTGGGGGGTCAACATGTCAGTGCTCAGACCATACGCCGCACTCTGCATCATTAGAACATCATACTGGTCTGCATGGCTGTCATCCCAGAAAGAAGCCTATTCTAAAGATGATGCAAAAGAAACCCCACAAAAAGTTTGCTGAAGACAAACAGACTACGGACATGGATTACTGCAACCATGTCCTGTGGTCTGATGAGACCAAAATACATTTATTTGGTTCAGATGGTGTTAAGAGTGTGGAGCGGCAACCAGGTGAGGAGTACAAAGACAAGTGTGTCTTGCCTAGAGTCAAGCATGGTGGTTGGAGTGTCATGGTCTGGGGCTGCATGAGTGCTGCCAGCACTGGGGATCTACAGTTCATTGAATTCTAACATGTACTGTGACATACTGAAGCAGAGCATGATCCCCTCCCTTCATAAACTGGGCCGCAGGGCAGTACTGCAACATGATAACGACCCCAAACACCCCTCCGAACGACCACTGGCTTGCTAAAGAAACTGAGGGTAAAGGTTATGGCCTGGCCAAGCATGTCTCCAGTCTTAAACCCTATTGAGCATCTTTGGGGCATCCTCAAACAGAAGGTGGAGGAGCGCAAGGACTCTAATATCCACCAGCTCCTTGATGTCGTCATGAATGGGTAGAAGAGGGTTCCAGTTGCAACCTGTGAAGCTCTAGTGAACTACATGCCCAAGAGGGTTAAGGCAGTGCTAGAAAATAATGTTGGCAAAACAAAATATTGACACTTTGGGCCCAATTTGGAAATGTTTTCTTAGGGGTGTACTCACTTTTGTTGCCAACAGTTTAGACATTAATGGCTGTGTGTCGAGTTATTTTGAGGGGACAGTAAATTTACACTGTTATACAAGCTGTACACTGACTACTTGACATTGTATCAAAGTGTCATTTATTCAGTGTTGTCGCATGGAAAGATATAATGAAATATTTGAAGAAATGTTAGGGGTGTACTCACTTTTGTGAGATACTGTATATATTTTTTTTTTTTACTGAAAGTGCCGGCTACATACATTATTTCGTACAGCAGAAAAACATAATTTTAGTTTTTTCAAATGATAATACAAATGCAAAAAAAAAAGAAAATTGCACGCACATTACTTTTGGCCCATTTCTTTTCAACCACAAAGTAAGCCATGTATTTTTTTTATAAATAGTATATCTGCATCTTGAATTTCATGAATTAGTTAACTTTAATTGCTATAATTTATAGAAAGAAGTTACTGAGAAGGTTTGGAATTGTTAATCCTCTTGAGGTTAAAAAATGTCTTGTTTTGGTACCAAAATAATTGCAATTGGAGCCAATTTTGAAGAGAAAATATAATTTTTATGGCACTTTTTTCATATTCAAGTGGCTTACGTTTTTCATAAATCTTGGAGCAGAAGCGATGTGCAAAGTGTAAAATTTGGAGCTTGTATAACCATTTGAAAAAATTATTTCACGTTTGCTGCTGATCTACATTTGCAACTAATACCCAGGGGGCAAAGTGATTTTATGGGCATGGGCTGTTGTAAAAGGTTGTTCACCAGAAATGATATCTAGGACCTTCAAGGATCACAACCTGGGTGGACAACCTTTTACAACATGCCATGCCTGGTTTTCCCCCCCAAAAAAAGGCGGTTTTGCCACCTGGGTATAAAGCTTCTTCTATCGGTGTCAGTTGTTTACTCATAATTTGAACTTCGGAGAACCTTTTAACAGTTCCTAATCCTAGTTGCTATCCATCAGTGTGGGGCTGTATATGGAAAAATAGTTGTTCCCATTTCAAGTGGATGTGAGAGTTTTATTTTCTCCTTCTAAATTGAACAATTCAATAGAACAATTTTGGTTAGATTGTCAAGAAACCAGATTTTCTTTTCTTTTTTACTTGAATTAAGACCCTCAAAAATTCATGATTTGACTGCGGCCATTTTGGAAGATGGCCCAAAAACTTTCACACCAATTTGAAATGACTGACCCTGCGTTCCAATCCCCATACTATCTACTATTTAGTATGGTTCAAAGAAGATGTAGGATGTCTTGTGGCCAGATTTAGTATGGTTAGAAATACCCAGGTGTCTTAACTACATCCGGCACCTGAAGTAACGTCACATCGACGGAGCCTCCATATGAAAACAACCGGGGATGAGACGGATATAAAAGCAAGAGGCAAGATCAAGGCGCAAATGTTATGATGAAATAAATAAGTTAAAGTATGTCCCAATTGTATGCCTACTACTGCATCCTAACTAGATTATTTTGATGGTCAGATGTAGTATGTAGAATAGAAAAGAGAGAGTATGCGATTTGGAACGCAGGGTGAGTATCCAGGCACCACACTACCAGTTTAAAAACACGCAGTTCTGTTCACATGTGTGTACTCTTCTTATTTGCCTTTTTTTAAATTAGATTTTTCTCATCAGTGCACTTGCTTTCAAAAGCTACTGCTGTCTTGTTAAATGTCGTCTGATATCAGAAAAACAAATGTACAAATGAATTTTTTTTTTATCAACAATGAATTTTCTGTTTTCACAATGTTTTAGCTCTACATCAATAACCCTAATCCCCCTGTAGTGAATATACCGCTCTAGTTTTTTTTGAATTTCTGAAATTACAATACAATACAAAGAAAGCACTTTTATTACATTGAGAATTTCAATTTGTTCCTGTCAAAGCAAATGAACTAGGGGGGGTTAAAAAAAATGTGGTTTAGGAATTTTCCCAACCCCCCCTCCCCCCCACTTTAACGACGATATTATTAAACACAAAAGTAATATACTTTCTCAATAGTTTTTTTCCTGTGTACTGCAGTTACCTTCATATGAATATTTCGCAGTTTTCAGATGAAGAATGAAGATTTTTTTTTTGTCTGTAGTTCCAGCATTCCTAAAGCTATAGTGTGTAACTTCTGTCGCCCCCCATGAGGAATTCTAAGTAATTACAACAACACTGTCGGTGCATCACCATCTACATGAGGTAAAGCCTTCAGTGATGGCACATGGATTTTATACCTTCTGCTGTACGTCCAGGTTTTTTTTTCTTAGCAGTAGAAACAACAACTGAAACATTTCTTGGGCTCTTCTTGGGGATTTTTCTGAGCTCCTGCACCAGTGTCAGTGTCAGGGGGGGAGAGAGACACCAGTTTGTAAACGCTGCCATACTGAGAAATACAGAGAGAGTTTTGTGGAGCTGATAAAAGGCTTAATCAACTTTGCTTAATCAACTCATTTGGCGATGGCTTTAATATAATCAACATTCATTCTTATAAAAAAGTTACGCACTATAGCTTTTGAAAATCCAGTGCTGCTTTTCAGTTCACTTTAAATTCAGTTCATTCAGAGAGACAGAAGATATTAACATTGTATAATTGGGTTAGAGATTTCAAAACAATAAAAAAGACATTGTTATATCTTGGATTTTTTAGAATTGGATTAAAAGTGGACTGACAGTAGCCTTGAAATTCATTCTACTAACGTCCTATTCATACTAAAAGCTCTACTGACGTCCTACTCATACTAAAAGCCCTACTAACGTCCTACTCATACTAAAAGCACAACTAACGTCCTATTCATACTAAAAGCCCTACTAACATCCTACTCATACTAATTTTGACATCAATTTGAGTATGTTGTGGTTGTTATGCGAGTTTGTGTAGGTGAGAAATGCCCGGATGAGTACTAACTTCCGGGAAGATTTTGTGTATGGATCGATAGGATACTTTCCTACTCAACCGCCCCACAATGCTAGCCTGGCGCTACCAGACCATCGTACTTCATTTCATTTGTACAGAAGGTCTGGAAGTGCTGTAATTGGCAAACGTTCACTCACTTGGAGGCGGGTGTCTGTTGAAGTTTAAAACTATTGGATCTGCTCAGTGCCACTCTGGATATGCCAACCAATCGCATAATGTTTGGTCGTGAGCCGGCTTCTGACGGTGCGTTCAGGGAACTCGGACATTTCCGACTTCACTACATATTGTAGTCTATGGATCTACCGGTACCTGGCAACGGTAACTTGTTTGAGCCTAACCTTTAGTTATTTGGATGAGAAAGGTTTTAGGCGTCCATACTTTCCCGAGCAGATGCACTGGAACACAGACAGGTCGGAACTCGGAACTACCAAGTCGGAAGTTTCCGAGTTCCGAGCGTAAGGGAACGCAGCATTCAACTGAAACTGGAGCGCGACTTCGACCCTCATCGTTCTCAGCCACTTCCTCTGTTCGCTGATTGGATACTTAGAAATCTGTTCGGAAGAATCTCACTAATACGCCCCACCACCAGACTGACTACTGAAGGGAAAATGAAATTTGGGCGGAAGTAGGTAGGCGGGCGGAGCCAGGCTACCACAATGCATTGCGTCTTTTCAAACGGCACAGATTTTTTTTTTCAATTCTTTATTGCTTCTGTATACTTCAGTGTAAACGGTCTGACGAACCTCGCATACACAATGGATGGTTAAGTAGACAGTACGTAGTATATACACGTTGAGTATGCAGGAGGGAGGACGTTAGTAGGGCTTTTACAACACAGCCATTGTCTTATTTTGGGGATAATGTTGAGCTCCCCCTGTCCTGCCATGTAGGTCAGTTTGAATATGCACACACACACACACATACACATACACATACACACACACACACACACACACACACACACACACACACACTAAACCATATGAATGGTTAATACTAGTTCTTTTATTTTGAAATTGAGGAATTATCAAACTGAGGCCTCATGGAAATTGACCATGAATTATTTAATAAAGGTTCTCTTAGTTTGAAGGATGGTGAGTGGTGGTGTTTTAATCTGTGTGTGTGTGTGTACAGGTATATTTTTAAGGACCAGTTTTAGCTTTTGACGATCGTAGTGAGGACATTTTGTCCGGTTCTCACTTTGGGACAGGCCTTTAAAGGGCTGTTTGAGGGTTAACACTAGGTTTTAAGGACAGGCCTTTTAAAGGGCTGTTTGAGGGTTAACACTAGGTTTTAAGGACATGCCTTTAAAGGGCTGTTTGAGGGTTAACACTAGGTTTTAAGGACAGGACTTTAAAGGGCTGTTTGAGGGTTAACACTAGGTTTTAAGGTTCAGGTATGAATTAGGTTTATGTTAGGGTTAGTGTAAGGGTTGGGGTTAGGCATTTAGTTTTGATGGTTAGGTTAAAGGTAAGGGTCTAGAATGCATTATGTCAATGAATGTCCTCACAAGTATAGCTGTATAAATGTGTGTGTGTGAGATCCTCCCTGGAGTCTGGTATTTTTAGCCACTGTAGCTTCTCTAGGGATAGGGGAACCACTTTGTTCCAGACTGAAATATCTTTTAACAATTATTAGATGGAATGCCATGAAGCAAAGAATCCTTCCACAGACATTTATGTTTCCTGTGAGAATCAGTGGATCATCTGACTTTGACTCTAGCGCCACCATGAGGCTGAAATATGTGGTTTTTAAGTGAAATATCTCAATTATTTGATGGGTCAAATGTTAGGGTCGAAATTGCAATACGAGTAAGTACAATGAAATATACACACACTGATTGTGTCCAATGTCGCCATCTGCTGGTGATGCACTGTAGTTGTTATCCCAGCAGAAAGAAATGTTAAAAATGCTTTGTCAAAACCATAGACAGTCTGACTATATGCCATAGCAGCCTGTATATGGTTTTGAGACAGTTTTTTATTTAAGAAACAATAAGGTTCATAGATAAAATTGAAATTGGCATGAAAGAACATTGAAATTAAAGGTGCAGTGTGTAATGTGACATCATCAAGTAAGTTCTACAAAGTTCTAGAATGCAACGCTCCCTGGGTAACCCCAACCCTTTAGAATAATAACAGAAGCTACAGTGGCCTTCAAGGACAAGAACAATTCTAAATTTTAAACAATGCCCCTGATGACATTCCAACTATGACACGTTCAAGATGGCGGCACTAGGCCTTGGTCCAAAATATGCAGACATTTGGACATATATGAGACCCTTTCTAAGGAAAAATAAATAATACAAAAAAAAATGTTCAGCTATTATGCACTAAATTAAATGTACTTATGGATATTATAATTACTTTCTACAAAATCTGCTAGGAAATAAAACCCAAAATTCTACACACTGCAGCTTTAATGGGCTGCGTCTTAAAATGTTCAGCAGAATCAGAATTAACTTTATTTGTCATTGCACATGTCACAGAGCAACGACATTTTGTTTACAGTTACACCCCGCCAGGAAACATAAAAAGACAGTGACCAATAACATGGGGAGACAGGAGGGATACACTGATACACTGATGGGTCGTCTAGTGTGCGCTGCGCAGAGGTTGTGTTCAATAATTTACTATAGCCCTCCGAGGACGTTTTAAAAATCAAAATAGCTGAAGAATTCCTCGATTTGGAAAAATATTACAGCCATTAATTAAAACAAGCACACAGCACTGTGTAAATGCACCACTAGACCAAGGCTCATAGGTCCACGTGCAAGAAATTCAAATGTGAAATAGGGGTTGCGTTCCGAATTGCATACTTTCTACTATATAGTATGTAGAAAAAAGATTTAGGATGTCCCGATTCTTGTGGCCAGATTTAGCATGGTTAGAAGTACCCGGATGTCCTACTTCATGCGGCCAAGATTGTTAGTGTTGAAAAGTGCATCCTATTTGGGCGATTCTGACCCACAATCCAGTGCGCACGTGAAGTGACGTCACATCGACGAAGCCTCCATATGAAAACAAACGGGGGTGCGACGGATATAAAAGCAAGAGGCAAGATCAAGGCGCAATGTTATGATGAAATAAGAGAGTAAAGTATGTTCCAATAGTATGCCTATACTGCATCCTAACTAGATTCTTTTTATCGTCGGATGTAGTATGTAGAATAGAAAAAAGAAAGAGTATGAGATTCGGAACGCAACCTTTAAATGAAATCTCACAAAGATGGCGTTTACTGCTAGTGATTTTGATGCTTTGTGGCGCCCTCTTGTGGAGGAGTTAGGGGTTGAATACTAGTTCAACATGCGATGGAAAGCTGCATTCCTTAAAGATGGTAGATCCAGTTTTAAAACACAGCCTAGGCTCTGTAAACAGGTATATAAACATAGGGTGTCCCCGTGGCTAGGGATAGGGTAAAACGTTTTACTTTTTGTTAACACTTTATTTTAAAAAATAGTACAAAAAAATATATACAGTCAGAAATTTAAATTGTTTTTCCAAAGCCATTTATTTTACCTGTTTTGAAATGTCTCAGTACATGAGTTCAAAAGCATAACAATATCATTTCAACGTCAAATTGAAAACTATTTGAAATAAAAGTGCAAGAACTGTGTAGTAGAGAAATATCTCTATCACAAAAACCAAATAAAATAAGGCAAGGCAAGTTTATTTCTATAGCACAATTCAGACACAAGGCCACTCAAAGTGCTTTACAGGGGCAAGATTAAAATACATAAAACACATTAGAAAAGCGAATGAATAGAAATAAAATAAAAATTGCAGGTTAAAATGGAAACAGAAAAGTCTTCAGACTCGATTTAAAAGAACTGAGGGTTGCAGCAGACCTCAAGTTCTCTGGGAGTTTGTTCCAGAGATTTGGTGCATAAAAACTAAAAGCTGCTTCTCCTCGTTTAGTCCTAACTCTAGGGACTGTAAGTAGACCTGTCCCAGACGACCTAAGGGCTCTGAACGGTTCATAACGTATCAGCAGATCGGTAATATATTTTGGCCCTAAACCATTTAGTGCTTTATAAACCAACATCAGTATTTTGAAATCAATTCTTTGAGTGACAAATAAGTTAAAACAACATGGCTGCTTTTTGAAAATCAAGTTGGGTTGTACGTTAATGCAGCACCAACAATTGTACAGAAAAGACTGAAAAGTATTTCATGATTAACATTAACATTAATGGGGCGCTCTGGTGGTGTTGTGGATAGAGCGTGTACCAAATTGGCTCCGGCCTTCGTTGCAGTTCAAATCGCAGGTTCAAATCCGACCCGTGGACCTTTACTGCAGGTCATCCCCCCCCCCCTCTCTCTCTCCCTCTCTCTCTCTCTCTCTCTCTCTCTCTCTCTCCCTCTCTCTGTGTCTCCCCATTTCAACTCTGTACTGTCTAATAAAGCTTGAAAATGCCAAAAAATTATCTTAAAAAAACATTATAATTCTTTTAATTCATAAAAGTACAATCACGTCATTGTGCAATATAAAAGTTGGTCCGTCGGCAACAGAAAAAGGAATGTGGGCTATACAAATAGAAACATTGCAAACGTGGTTCCTTCAAACTGGATGTAAAAAGTTCATACAAAACGAAGGTTAAAAATAATCAAAACATCTTTATATCAAAAAAGGTTAATTTGGGGGCGCCCTTAGCTCAGTTGGTAGGGCGTCCCCCCCCACGGGCCTCGGCCAGCAGCGGACCCGGGTTCGATTCCAGCCCGCGGTCGTTCTCTGCATGTCACTCCCCTCTCTGCCCCATTTCAACTCTGTCTCTACACTGTCAATAAAGCATAAAAAATGGCAAAAAGAAAATCTTAAAAATGTTTTCTTATAAACTTGTATACCAACTAGAATTAACTTTTAGTACCTTAACCTGTTTCGACTGCAATACCTACTAAAAGTTCATAGAAAATTCAAGTTAAAAATCTACAAACAGTTTTTAAATCGCTGCATTGTTAGGTTGGGATAGTTGTTCAGTTGCCCAGAGCTATGTCCAGGTTTGTCTTGATGGCGTCCATGAAGTCTGTTGTGTTGACGTAATGTTCATTCAGTTTAACGCTGCAGGGAAAATCACAATGCATGGGTAAGATGAGCTGCACACACACACACACACACACACACACACACACACTCTCTCACTCACACATACAAAGAGAGACACACAGACACACACACACACAGACACACACTCACACACATACACAGAGAGACACACAGACACACAGACACACACACACACACTCTCTCACTCAAACATACAAAGAGAGACACACAGACACGCACACACACACACTCTCACACACACACACACTCTCACACATACACACACACTCTCACACATACACACACACTCTCACACATACACAGAGAGACACACAGACAGACACCTTCACATACATGGATTCATACAGGTTTTTAGTGATATCCAAGGACTTCTCTACCACTTTCAAGTTAAAAATAAGTATTTCAAGAACTTCAAAGCTTAAAACATGCCATTTAGAAGGTATTGAAAAACTTACTTTCCAGTAAAGTGTTCAGATCTCAAACAAATTTCAAACCTCGAGAAACACCAGATTTAAAAACTAAAGCATCTTACAAATGGCCCACACACTCACACTCACACACACACGCACACACGCACACTCACACACACACACACACACACACACACACACACACACACACACTCTCCCTCTCACACACGCACACACACACAAACACACACACACACACACACACACACACTCACTTGGGCAGTCCGTGGATGCATCCTGCTAGATCTTTGGTCATCACTCCGCTCTCCACAGTGTCCACACAGACTTTCTCTAACGTGTGAGAGAATCTACAGACACAAAGGATCATGACGGGGTTATCTTTGATCTTTGGAACGTTTTGTTCATTCGCTCATTAAATTGCGCAGCGCCACATTTTTACTCTCGTGGCTTTTCCCTTAAAGGAATACTTCACCCATACGGAACCGGCGTTCTATCATTATAAAATCACTATTATAATATAATGAATGAGGTTTTTCTTCCCTCAGTCTTCCCTTGGCCCAGCTGTCCTGTTAATCCTAACCCTTACTGTGATGTCACAAGAAGGAAACTGTAGTGTTAGACAGTGAGACCATAAAACACTCTTTCTGCCTTTTCTCAGGCTAGGATGATCCGATAAAAAAATAAAAATAAAAATGCACATTCATACTACATAGGATCTCCGAGTTCAATACACCTTCACTGGTGAAGTCGGTCTTTAAGCACATCATACACAACAAAACTAAATATACAAGAATAAAATCCCCCTTTCAGTACCATGGAAAGTACAGAGGTATATAAGTGCTCTCTCTCTCAATCCCTAATGATTATTATTACTATATATGAATTGCTAATATCTCTCTCTCTCTCTCTCTCTCTCTCTCTCTCTCTCTCTCTCTCTCTCTCTCTCTCTCTCTCTCCCTCCCCATTGAGACCAGAGACTCTTTTTCAAGGGAGACCTGTTACCAATCACACACACATTCATACACCGATAGCAGCAGCTACCATACAGGGTGCAAGCTAACTATCGGGAGCAATTGTGTTCAGTGTCTCTTTGCTCAGGGACACTTGGCCGCCCCACTGTTGTAAAAAGCGCCATTCTGCCAGGCAGCCCAATATTAAATACATTGGTTCCCAAACTTTTTTCTGCGGGGAGTGGACCCCCTTTTGTGAGTAAGTAAGTTATCTTATAAATCGTACTGTCGGAGCCATAATGGGAATATGGAAATAATGAAATGGAAATAATAATTGATACAGCTATGATAAAGTTGAGTTGGTATTCTGTCTGTCTCCCCCTGTAGGCCAGGGTTGTTATTGTATTCATTCACCTAATGAAGGGATTTAAATCACCTGGTTGTATGTGAAACAGATGAGAGTGAGACGGGGAAGCGGCCAAGCGGGACAGTTTTTTGACCGCAAATCGCAAATGTTTGTTTCAGAGCGAATTAAGAAGGATACTTTTGTTTGAAGCTTTGCCTAATAAAGCACTTTTGTTTAAACTTCAATTCAGCGATTGCTTTGTTTGGATTTTGGATTGCGCGTCATCTACCCCGCTCCTATAGTGGCATGGGGCGGCAGTGGCGAAGTGGGTAGGGAGTTCGCCTCTGGTGTGCAGGGTTGGAGGTTCGATCCCCCGTCTCCCCGCCACATGTCGAAGTGTCCCTGGGCAAGACACTGAACCCCGAATTGCTCCCGATAGTTAGCTTAGTTAGCTTACACCCTAGTGCTAAGCCTACCCTGCGTGGTAGCTGCTGCTATCGGTGTATGAATGTGTGTGTGTGATTGGGTGAATGTGTACAAAAACAATGTAAAGCGCTTTGGGTCTGTGATAAACGGAGATATAGCGCTATACAAGTCCATTTACCATTTACAATCTCTCACTAAAAGGCCACTATACGAACTTTATCAGGTCCTGGTTGCCGTCCAGTTTGCCTCTGTGCTCCAGTCCTCTTGTCCAGGCAAAGATACTGGCGATCGGGTTGGTGCTGGTTTGTTTCCCCTACGGAGCAAAGACACAGGTAACAATATAGGATAATTACACTTTAATACATTTAAAGGGGCAGTGTGTAATATCACATCATCAAGAAAGTTCTACAAAGTTCTAGAATGCAACGCTCCCTGGGTAACCCCAACCCTTTTGAATAATAACAGAAGCTACAGTGGACCTTCAAGTACAAGAACAATTCTAAATTCTAAACAATGCACCTGATGACATTCCAACCAACATGGATTCCTCCATAAGACTTGCCTGCTCAATGTACAAAATGTAATATTAATATTTGTAATTCTCCGCTCAGGAGGATAATTCAGATTATTGGCAGAGGTGATTTTACACCAATGAGGACATATTTATGAATGAAGATATTGATTTTAGCTAATTAATTACTTAAAATGTTACACAGTGTCCCTTTAATGTCCTGTGTATGATGAACATTCAACAGGACACGATCAACAACTTGATCAAATGGTGGTCACACCAGATACTGACTGGTTTTCTGCCCCCCCCCCCCCCCCCACACACACACACACACACACACACACCCAACCCCATAGTTCAGTGCCTAAAAGTAAATGTCTCTTTTGTCCAGTTGACAAGTTTGCGTGCGGTCAAAAGTCCACATCACACAGAAAAAGATACGACTATGCAAATACCTGAGTACGGTTTAGTTTTATTTTATATGGGAAGGTCGGAGAGAACACATGTTACAATCAGCTCTAAAAGAACACTGCAACTGTTTTTAACCTGATGCCTTTTATTTATTTTTAATTTGTTTTTTTTAGCTGTATGTATTAGCTTGTTTCTATATAGCCTGTTATGAAGTGTAATTTTAGCATTATAGTGTCAATTGTGGTGTACTTTGTTT
>NC_137230.1:36415927-36433427 GCF_949987685.1 Ammodytes marinus
CACACACACACAATGATGGTGTTATTTTATTAAAATGCATAACAAGAACATACTCAGTCAGTCAGTCAGTCAGTCAGTCACTCACACACACACACACACACACACACACACACACACACACACACACACACACACACACACACACACACACACACACACACACACACACACACACACACACACACACACACACACACACACACACACACACACACACACACACACACACACACACACACACACACACACTCACACACACACATACACACACTCACTCACTCACTCACACACACACTCAAATTTCTCATAATTGTAACACATTTTGATTCTGCAAGCAAGCATCCTATAATTTGATCAGAAGTAAAAGCTTCTTAGTAAGTAGTAGATTTGTAAAATGATTAACCGTCCCCTTAGGATTTTGAACGAACATTTCATTTATCGAATGGTTTTCTTATACAGATGTCTGTATAAACAAAAACCCAAAAGGAATACTTCACCCATACGGAACCGGCGTTCTATCATTATAAAATCACTATTATAATGTAATGAATGAGGTTTTTCTTCCCTCAGTCTTCCCTTGGCCCAGCTGTCCTGTTAATCCTAACCCTACATTTACCCATGTGTGATGTCAAACATGGGAAAATGTAGGGTTAGACAGTGAGACCATAAAACACTCTTTCTGCCTTTTCTCAGGCTAGGATGACCCGATTTCTAAATTGTTTGCACATTTATACTACATTAGGATCTCAGAGTTCAAGACACCTTCATATTTCCACCGGAGGAGTACATCTTTAACGATACCCATCCTTAGTTCCATCTCAAAAACTCAGTCGAGCTTTAAAACCCTTTCACCTTTTCTTTGATGAATTCCCAGATGATGCGAGTCATCTCATCTCCGTCCATCTCCACCACGGGCTGGTCCACCTTGATACGCTCGCTCGCATCTGGAGAAAAGAATAATAAAAATAAATACTTTCATAAACTATCTCTTTGGGCGCCCTTAGCTCAGTTGGTAGGGCGTCCCCCCCCCATGGGCCTCGGCCAGCAGCGGACCCGGGTTTGATTCCAGCCCGCGGTCGTTCTCTGCATGTCACTCCCCTCTCTGCCCCATTTCAACTCTGTCTCTACACTATCAATAAAGCATAAAAAAAATATATCTTAAAAAAAAAATCTCTTTATTGTGGTATGTTACCAAACTGTGCACACAGTTAAAGGTGTAGTCAGTGATTCTGGAGAACGCTTGTTGTCAAAATCACTTTTAGTCAAAATCAGTGAATATCTCCTCATAATCCACTACCTGTCTGTACTTTGAGTGCACTTAAAAAAAACATGCCAGTCTGCAGAGCCAAGGCTGTGAATGAACACTGGATTTATTCGTTTTTTTGCAAAAAGTTATTTAGACAACAAGCGTTCTCCAGAATCACTGACTTCACCTTTAAAGCTGGGGTATGTGATTTCTAATTGGTCAAAATTAACATGAGCTGTACACTTTGACCAATCAGAGCGTGGCTTCCGATTCTCTGTTCTTTTTGGCTGTTGGGACTGTCCATTCACTTTGACACGACTTTGTTGGTGTAGAGCGTGTCAGGGAGGGACCATAGGGGAGGGACCAAAGAGAACAAGTGGAGCGGTTGAGGTATTTTGATTCGAATCTCGATCCCAACTGCCATTTTCTCCCCAAATCCTCCACCCCAGCTTTAAGTCAGCCACGTTGCTGCTGGTTATTAGTTATAATCCTACTTTTTCCTTTGCTTAGATTGACTGAAACCGAATATTGAAGAGACTGTATTTGTCACATGTTCATAACAGTATGCATGAGCAGTGAATGTTGGTGTTGCACTGGCACACAGACTATGGAGCTGTGCCACACACTGCTACCTTTGGCCTTATTATATTATCATGACAGCAGCAGCAGTTATTACCTACTTTTCACCATAGATAGTATAATAAACAATGGCGAGAGAAATAAAAGTGTGTGTGTGTGTGTGTGTGTGTGTGTGTGTGTGTGTGTGTGTGTGTGTGTGTGTGTGTGTGTGTAAAAAGCACGCGCACACACACACACACACACACACACACACACTTTTACGCAGAAACATTTACGCACATGTTTTACGCACACTTTTAAGCCGTGAACTTTGCCGAAAAAGTAAATTATAAGTCTCTTATTATAGTTTATTTGTCACATTCTCATACGGTTAAATGTTGTTGTGGTTGAAAGACAGTGTGTAACTGTGCCACACACTGCTTAAACCGCAGACAGACACACACACACACAGGCAGACAGACAGACAGACAGACAGACAGACAGACAGACAGACAGACAGACAGACAGACAGACACACAGACAGACAGACACACAGACACACAGACACACAGACACGAAACCAAGTACCAGCTATGAATGGCTCTTCTGAAAATGTGGGTCAGGTCAACTGGACTATACACACACATGCAGATACACGCAGACACACACACACACACACACACACACACACACACCTTTGGCCTTATATTATGATAGCAGCAGTTATTACCTGTTCAAGTTATTCTCTACTAAACAACATGGACTCACATCACATGCCAAGACAGACTGGCACCAAACTGCTATCGGCTACTTTGATCAGTGTGTGTGTGTGTGTGTGTGTGTGTGTGTGTGTGTGTGCGCGCGCGTGTGTGTGTGTGTGTGTGTGTGTGTGTGTGTGTGTGTGCGTCTGTGTGTATAGATCAATCATTCACAAAGTACTGTCTGCATGCCTTCACATTTTAACATGACAGTTGACAGGGATATTTAATTTTTTTTTTTGCTGTGAACAATCCTGTAATAAATTTGTATTAAATGAGTAGTATGCTTCTAACTACCACTCCTTTTCAGACTTGTTAGGTTTAAAGTTAAATATGGTATTATTATTTACTACCATTTATTATTAATTGATTAATTAATTTATTCGCTAAAAAAGTGTATTTAATGTTGTCTACGAAAGAATAAAGCTCCGGAAAAAATTTAAGAGACCAGTCTGGATTTTTCTTCAATCTTCATCTCTACATTACTTAATGGAAATGCTATATAAATGACAATATTCTTATTGTGAACTTGGTAGAAATATTGTCAGTAGTTTATAGAATAAAACCAAAATGTTCATTCTACTCAAACATATGCCTATAAATAGTAAAACGAGAGACACTGAACATTTGGAGTGGGCTCTTAATTTTTTTCTAGAGCTGCAAGTACGTTTATGTAATTTATAATTTCGAAAGAAAGCCTTTATCTAAGGATCTAGTATGATTCAGAGATGGACAGTTGCCAATTTCCAACGTCATCTGATCTGTAGTCCAACAAACAAACGCCACTAACGAATTTTTTAACCCGCATGCCACCGGGATTATCTACGGACCCATTTTAAATTAGGAGTGAGTGATGTAAAACCAACCCTGCGTTCCAAATCACATACTTTTTCTTTTTACTACACTACATACTAAAGTAGCCTACAGAAGAGTATGAAGGACGAGTGGTTTCTAACGTGTAGCCTATTCTTGTCTAAACTTTAGGCTACTTAAAAAAACATATATGTTGAAATAAAGGACATAAAAATAAAGTGTACGCAGCCACTTTTTACACACACACACACACACACACACACACACACACACACACACACACACACACACACACACATTTTAGGCTATTAACTTCGCTTAAAAAAAAGTCCAAATTACGTCTAAAAATAGTGTTTTAATGGGTGTTTATAGACTTACAGTTCCGTCTCTGGTTGACTGTGTGGAGGCAGCCGGCAGCCGGTGAGAGTACCGCGGGGTTTGGAGCCAGCTTGGCGGCGGCGCAGCTTCGAGACACGGCCGCGAAAGCCTTCAGGTAACCCGCCATGGTTCACACAAGACTGGGCACGATATGAATGAATGACGTGCAGGTAGGGACCGACCGGTGACTGTAATACTTCTTCTTCCTATCTGATATGTTGCAACAGTTGTTATCATTGTGTTGAATTACTGCCATCTCCTGGGGATTAAATAGTTTGTATCTAGTGTCTGTGTGTGTGTGTGTGTGTGTGTGTGTGTGTGTGTGTGTGTGTGTGTGTGTGTGTGTGTGTGTGTGTGTGTGTGTGTGGTTGTGTGTGTGTGTGGCTATGTCACACCATCTAAAGTCTAGTCTTTCAAAACCCAATTATGACACACACACACACACACACACACACACCCCCACACACACACACACACACACACACACACACACACACACACACACACACACACACACACACACACACACACACACACACACACACACACACACACACACACACACACACACACACACACACACACACACACACTGTCTGTATGGCTGCGTGGGGTCGCGCTTTCTCCCACCAGCTCATCGTAGCTCGCCGTGATCGTATAGTGGTTAGTACTCTGCGTTGTGGCCGCAGCAACCCCGGTTCGAATCCGGGTCACGGCATTGCGAGACAATGTCACGGCAGATGGGCTGAATTTTCTAATAGACTTTCTTAATGTATTTAAACTCTAATATTATCTATGTGAAAAGACCTGGCTTTGTCCTGCTAGCCTGTACAACACCACATAATACATACAGGTGATACTCATATTATTAGAATATCATGGAAAATGAATTGGAATTGAGGCAAGAATTCATGCAAAAGGGGCCCAAACCAAGTACTGAGTACATATGCATGATTATACTTTATAGAGGGCCGACATTTCTGTATTTAAAATCCCTTCTTTTATTGATTTCATGTAATATTAAAATTTTCTGAGATTTTGAATTTGGGGTTTTCATAAGCTGTTAGCTATATAAAAATCTAAATTATAACAAATAAAGGCTTGAGATATCTCACTTTGCTTGTAATGAGTCTATATAATATTTTAGTTTCACCTTTTTATGTTGAATTGCTGAAATAAATGAACTTTTGCACGATATTCAAATTTTTCGAGTTTCACCTGTATAAGCTATAATATGTAGGCTAAACCATCTTGAACCAATAGCAATAACATACCAGGCCCTATGTATGTGCATTATAATATATTTATTATCTTCCTCCTATACGTTTACCATGAAGCTTTGCATTTTAACCATTTAAACTCTCATGTTATGTGAGTCCACACGCACACGCACGCACGCACGCACACACACACACACACACACACACACACACACACACACACACACACACACACACACACACACACACACACACACACACACACACACACACACACACACACACACACACACACACACACACACACACACACACACACACACACACACACACACACACACACACACACACACACACACACACACACACACACACACACACACACACACACACACACACACACACGTTGCGTTACTACGATCTCCTGGAGATTAAACATCATGATTTATTTATAGTCTCCGATGCACATTCAATGCAACTTTGGACTCTTTTATCAAGAACTGCAGCAGAATGGCTCCACATTAAAGGTGCAGTGTGTAATATGACATCATCAAGAAAGTTCTACAAAGTTCTAGAATGCAACGCTCCCTGGGTAACCCCAACCCTTTAGAACAATAACAGAAGCTACAGTGGCCTTCAAGGACAAGAACAATTCTAAATTTTAAACAATGCACCTGATGACATTCCAACTATGACACTTTCAAGATGGCGGCACTAGGCCTTGGTCCAAAATATGCAGAAATATGGACATATATAAGACCCTTTCTAAGGGAAAAAATAATAATTCAAAACATTTTTTTCAGCTATTATGCACTAAATTAAATGTACTTATGGATATTATAATTACTTTCTACAAAATCTGCTAGGAAATAAAACCCAAAATTCTGCACACTGCAGGTTTAATAGGCCTTACATTGAGAGGGCAATCCAAACAAAATGTGATTTGAGGTATTCTTCATATATATATATTGTTGTGATGGTGCATGTGTTTGTGAGTGTTGTGGAAAGAAAAAGATCTTCACAAAAAAAAATAACTTTCCACCAATTTTTTTTTAACTGAAATCTGCAAACAGGTTTTCACAGAGAATTGACAGACAACTGGACAAATATGATTGAAAAAAAAAAATCACTTTCTTGATCTAAAACCAAAACCCCAATTACAATCAATTTATAAAGTCCTTTCAAACATATTTTCTTAAAGGCCTACTTCACCGGTTGGAATATGAAGGTGTATTAAACTCTGAGATCCTATGAAGTATAAATGTGCAAAAAAAAAATTGAAATCGGATCATCCTAGCCTGAGAAAAGGCAGAAAGAGTGTTTTATGGTCTCACTGTCTAATCTGTGATGTCACAGAAAGAGAAATGTAGGGTTAGACAGTGAGACCATAAAACACTCTTTCTGCCTTTTCTCAGGCTAGGATGATCCGATTTCAATTTTTTTTGCACATTTATACTACATATGATCTCAGAGTTCAATACACCTTCATATTCCCACTGGTGAAGTAGGCCTTTAAGGAATAAACACAGATACCTAAATCACAAATCACACCCTCATGGAAAATAATCAATCAGTAACAACAGGGCGCGTAAAACACAAATTAAAACAGTAACTTAGAACGAAATGAGGAAAAACAACCTGCGTTCCAAATCACATACTCTTTCCTTTTTACTACACTACATACTAAAGTACAGAAGAGTTTTAGTCTTTTTACTACACTGCATACTAAAGTACAGAAGAGTTTTAGGGCCACAGACAGGAGAGGGAAAAAAAATCAGATAAGGAAGATTGTTTTTCATTATATTGAGTAAAAGATTCACTGCAAAATTCACTTGGAGTTAGTGGGGTCATTTATGTATTTTCAGCATACTACAATTGATGTGCATGTATTGGGACATCCTAAATCTTTTTTCTGGCATACTAAATAGTAGGGAAGTATGGGGATTGGAACGCAGGGATGTTTTTTTTTCAAGGCACTTTAAGGGAGACTAGGCTCTTACAACTCTAATCAACAGATTTCTCGACATAAATTAAAAGGTGATAAAACTATCAAACCAATAGAAACTGACTTTTAAACACAATAGGATAAGATAAGATAGATAATAAGGAATGAATCGGAAAAAAAAAATTGAATATCAATGAAAACTTCAATCAAAAAGCGAAAACTTTCATATATATATATTCTAGAATCATTAAAAAAGTGAAATGAATCTGGAACAAACATACTTTTCACAAGGTTGAGATTTCTGTATTATAAAAATCTTTTTTTTATTGGTTTAAATGTATTTGTTCTAATATTTTGAGATACTGGATTTTTTAAATTCCATGTAGCTGTAAGCCATAATCATCAAAATTTTAAACAAAACAAAAGTCCTGACATATTTCACTTTGTCTAATGAATCTAGAATATATGAAAATTTCCCTTTTTTTAAATGGACTTTTCTATGATATTCGATTTCTTTTTAGATGCAGCTGTATATTGGTTATTGTTTTTTTTTTTTTTCAGAGAGCAACATATTTCCTATTCAATAAGATGTAAATTCATGAACAACAAGGCATAATTTGTAAACCTGCTTTTATGTTGCATTTGTGTAAAAAATAAAAGAATAGAATAAATAATCTGTGTAAAGGCCTTGGCACACCGGGCGCGACGCGAATAAACGCAACGGAAAAGCGAATGTTTTGAAATGTGAATTTTGTCGCGTCTCACTTTAAGAAGCGACGTCCCAGAAAAATCGAACTCAGTTTGAAAAAATAAAAAACGCAAATTTGCGATGCGAAATGACGGCGCTGGTGTGGAAGCTTGTATTGACTCTGTATACGTTTGTTAATTAACGGATTAATCGCACGAATAAAACGCGCCCGGTGTGCAAAGGCCTTAAGGCTGAGAGGTGTGGATGTCATTTTAACCACCACTACAATCGCTGTTTGTTTTCTGTTCAGCATATGCAACACAGACATTCGCAATGATCTGTAAGAATGAAACAGTTAGAACCACCCTGCTTGTGTTGTAAAAGCCCTACTAACGTCCTCCCCCCTACATACTCAACATGTATATACTACATACTAAAAGCCCTACTAACGTCCTCCCCCCTACATACTCAACATGTATATACTCCATACTGTCTACTTAACCATCCATTGTGCATGCGAGGTTCGTCAGACCGTAAAAAAAAACCCCCGTCTGTGTCGTTTGAAAAGACGCAATGCATTGTGGGGCGGTTGAGTAGGAAAAGTAACCAATCGATCCATACACAAAATCTTCCCGGAAGTAAGTATACTCATCCGGGCATTTCTCGCCTACTACAAACTCGCATACACAACCACAACATACTCAAATTGACGTCAAAATGAGTATGAGTAGGACGTTAGTAGGGCTTTTCCAACACAGCCTCAGAATTTCAAGGATACTAGATACTAGATTTTTGGGGTCTAAAACTAAAACTCTAACGTATTAAAAAGGAAAGCTGCCAACATTTGAGCCTACTATTCGTTCATATGTAGGCTAATGAAAATATCTTTAATATGTAGTAATAAAAATCTAATTTTAAGTTCTGCATACTAAGAATTTCAAACGATCACAGTTGAGCCAAATCATTCTCTCTCATACAGATAACAAACAAAACCAAGTCGGTCGAAATTTTGATTCACACATTAAACAGTGTTAAAACTTGAGGTCTGCTGCAACTCTCAGTTCTTTTTAAATCGAGTCTGAAGACTTTTTTGTTTCCATTTTAACCTGTACTGTTTTTATTTTATTTACTTCTTTTAATTCATTTTTAAATGTTTTATAATGTGTTTTATGTGTTTTAATCTTGCCCCTGTTAAGCACTTTGAATGGGCCTTGTGTCTGAATTGTGCTATAGAAATAAACTTGCCTTGCCTTAAAATGGTCTGAAAAATGTTCTGAACAAAAAAGTCGGTATAACTTTTACTTTTGGGGAATTCTTAGTATGTAGAATTCAAAACTTGAAGTCACATTACATATGAATGATAAATTATCTCAACGTATTTTTTATTTTTTTACTATGGAAAAGGGGTAGGATTAAATAAGTGTATACTTCTTCCTGCTCCTTTTCAGGCATATCTCAGAAATACAGATAATTTGTTTTCTTTTTTTGTTTTGTGAAAACATAATTTGTTTATTGTATTTCCATGCTTTTCATTTTGTTTTGTATGTTTGATATGTCTGAAATAAATTGAATCAAATCAAATCAAATCAAGATCATAAGTTGGCTCAAATATAGACAGAAGAGTTTTAGAATTAGCCTTAAAAACTCAAATATCTATTGCTGACAGATTCCTTAAACATTTGACTAATCCTAACTTTTAAATTTTAACAGAGTGGGTGAGCGGGAAGCAAGTAGTAAGCCAACTTCCTTAACTATCCCCCTTAAAGGTTTAGTTAGTGATTCTGGAGAACGCTTGTTGTCAACATCACTTTCTTGTCAAAATCAGTGAATATCTCCTCATGATCCACTACCTGTCTACACTGTGTGTGCGCTGAAAACAAAACTGTTTTTTTAATACACAGCTTAGGCTCTGTAATTTGGGTATGTTAACAAATTGGTCTCACCTTAGCTATAGCAACATGCCCATTTACAGAGCCTAGGCTGTGCGTTACCACTTGATTTATTTTCAGCGCACACACAGTACAGACAGGTAGTGGATCGTGAGGCGATATTCACTGATTTTGACAAAAAAAGCGTTCTCCAGAATCACTGACTCCACCTCTTAAAGGCCTACTTCACCGGTGGGAATATGAAGGTGTATTGAACTCTGAGACTGTGATGTCACAGTAAGAGAAATGTAGGGTTAGATAGTGAGACCATAAAACACTCTTTCTGCCTTTTCTCAGGCTAGGATGAACCAATTAAATTTTTTTTTTTGCACATTTATACTACATAGGATCTCAGAATTCAATACACCTTCATATTCCCACCGGTGAAGTAGGCCTTTAACAGAATTTTTTCACCTATTCAAATTGAAGACATTATTCGAAACCCCCTAAGTAGACGCCGCCACGTTCCCTTTCCTCTCGCTGAAGAAGCTGCGTAGCATCATAACCTGACCGATGCCGATGACGAACAGCAGAACGGTTTCGCCCACGGACCAGTAAGACACTCGCTCGAGGAGGTGTTCGGCTTTGGTGCGATCGTGAGCCTCTCTGAGCCGATACCACGTCTGAGAATCGGCCACGACCTTCAAGATCTCATGGAGGGACACGCAGGAGGATTCCAGCTGGGGAGGGAGAGAGAGGGGAGGGGGGGTTAGATAGGAGTGTAGGACTGAAAAATACACACACACACAGTTACACTCACACGGTTACAGTCACACTTACACACACGGTTTACACTGTTACACCCACTCACTGAGTTGGGAGGGAGAGAGGCTAAGGCAGGTTAGACAGGACTTTAGGACAGAAAAATATACTTACACACACACACACACACGAGCGCGGTTACACGACTCACACACGCAATCACTCACTCACTCACGCTTACACGGTCTCACTCACTCGGTTACACACGCTTACTCACTCACTCACTCACAGGAAGACTCCAGGCAGGTAACACACACACACACACACACACACACACACACACACACACACACACACACACACACACACACACACACACACACACACACACACACACACACACACACACACACACACACACACACACACACACACACACACACACACACACACACACACACACACACACACACACACACGAAGATTGGATCATTGGCCGACCCGCTCTACCACCTGGTCACAGATACCTGAGTGTAATATATAAATATCTGGTCTTACCTGAGTGAGCGCTGTGTTCTGGCTCATGCTCTCCAGAAGGGGTTCCTCGTCTCCATGGCGAAACTCCAGGTAAACAACTTTGTGTGTGAAGGTGGAAAACTCGTTACTGAAGCAAACCTGGCAACCACAGAAACAAAGCACAGAGATATAGTTGAGGACAGAATTATTAGACCTCCTTGTTTTTTTTTTTTAGATATTTTTTTGGCATTTTTATGCTTTATTGATAGTGTAGAGACAGAGTTGAAATGGGGCAGAGAGGGGAGTGACATGCAGAGAACGACCGCGGGCTGGAATCGAACCCGGGTCCGCTGCTGGCCGATGCCCATGGGGGGGGGGGGGACGCCCTACCAACTGAGCTAAGGGCGCCCCAAATAATTTTGTTTCTGTGTGTAAAGTAAAATCATGTAATCATCCAAAATAGGAAACTTTGGAAAAGATGTGTTAAAGCTGCAGTGTGTAGAATTTTGGGTTTTATTTCCTAGCAGATTTTGTAGAAAGTAATTATAATATCCATAAGTACATTTAATTTGGTGCATAATAGCTGAAAAAAAATGTTTAATTATTTTTTTTCCCTTAGAAAGGGTCTCATATATGTCCATATTTCTGCATATTTTGGACCAAGGCCTAGTGCCGCCATCTTGAAAGTGTCATAGTTGGAATGTCATCAGGTACATTGTTTAAAATTTAGAATTGTTCTTGTCCTTGAAAGCCACTGTAGCTTCTGTTATTATTCTAAAGGGGTGGGGTTACCCAGGGAGTGTTGCATTCTAGAACTTTGTAGAACTTTCTTGATGATGTCATATTACACACTGCACCGTTAAAACAATCCCTTGCTCTGATTGACAGCACTTGGGAAATACTTTTAAGAAAACTTTTTTTTTCAAAGAGGGGTTAATAATACCGTAGAAACATATAGAACTCTATCAAATCAAGTCAAACCTTATTGTCAATTATTCTGACACATGTGAGACATACATAATAGTCGAAATTAGGTTTACAGACAGACGGACGGACGGACGGACGGAGGGATAGATGGATAGATAGATAGATAGATAGATAGATAGATAGATAGATAGATAGATAGATAGATAGATAGATAGATAGATAGATAGATAGATAGATAGATAGATAGATAGATAGATAGATAGATAGATAGATAGATAGATAGATAGATAGATAGATAGACAGACAGACAGACAGCAATCTAAACAAACAGATAGACAGACAGACATATAAACAAACAGATAGATAGATAGATAGATAGATAGATAGATAGATAGATAGATAAACAGACAGACAGACAAATAGATAGGTAAACAGACAGACAGACCTGGTAGACTCCTCTCATGGTTGTGGTGTGAGAGAAGCTGTCGTACTGTTTCTTCTGTTCGTTGTACAAAACGTTGCCTTCAGGGTCCGTCACAAAACCATCGACATCGTAGTTCCCTCCCGAGACCACCTTTAAAAAAAAACACACACACACACACACACACACACACACACACACACACACACACACACACACACACACACACACACACACACACACACACACACACACACACACACACACACACACACACACACACACACACACACACACACACACACACACACACACACACACACACACACACACACACACACACACACACACACACACACACACACACACACACACACACACACACACACACACACACACACACACGTATTCAATGACAATACAATTATAATTAAAGAACATTTTTTAAACAATAAAAGCGTATATACTATATAGTCGTTTGAACTACTTTGTAAAAAATGATATTGACAATGTATATTTGATATGAAATTATAACAAAATATAATACAAATCTATTCTGATACTTGTCAATGGGTCAACTAGAGAAGCAATGGTCACATTAAAATACAAATTGTATCCCTTCCATATGTGGCCCAACAACAAATGTTTGTACTTGTGTGACTAACTACTACAGGTAACCAACTACACACAAGAAAATGGCAAACAAGTAATTGAACTACTTTAGATTACAATGCAGATATGGATGTAGTGAGACCACCATCCAGCTACTGTTAAAGGAATACTTCACCCATACGGACACGGCGTTCTATCATTATAAAATCGCTATTATAATATAATGAATGAGGTTTTTCTTCCCTCAGTCTTCCCTCTCCCTTGGCCCAGCTGTCCTGTTAATCCTAACCAGATTTGTACCTGCTCCGCCATTGTAGGTGCATTAACATTCACCCATCTGTCGCTCTGCGCGTGCACCGGCAGTGAGACCATGGAGTGAGATGGGTGTTGGTTTGTAGCGTTCTCTCTTGTGAATGGATATCAATTTCGGGATCCCCGAAAAGTTTATTTGCCGATTACATGCAAAGCAGCTGACTGAGAGATCGGCTTTATGAAACGTGCACATTATGTAAGAGATCACTGTATGAATAAAGAGCGATTTAACACTTATATTAACATAAATAAACCCCTTACTTCACCTTTAACTGGTTTGGTTAAAGGTTTTAAAGGTGCAGTGTGTAATATGACATCATCAAGAAAGTTCTACAAAGTTCTAGAATGCAACGCTCCCTGGGTAACCTCAACCCTTTTGAATAATAACAGAAGCTACAGTGGCCTTCAAGGACAAGAACAATTCTAAATTTTAAACAATGCACCTGATGACATTCCAACTATGACACTTTCAAGATGGCGGCACTAGGCCTTGGTCCAAAATATGCAGAAATATGGACATATATGAGACCCTTTCTTAGGGAAAAAATAATAATTCAAAAAAAAATGTTCAGCTATTATGCACTAAATTAAATGTACTTATGGATATTATAATTACTTTCTACAAAATCTGCTAGGAAATAAAACCCAAAATTCTACACACTGCAGGTTTAAGGCTATAGTATGTACATAAAGCGAAACGTTTTAAGGTTAAAGGAATACTTCACCCATACGGAACCGGCGTTCTATCATTATAAAATAACTATTATAATATAATGAATGAGGTTTTTCTTCCCTCAGTCTTCCCTCAGTCTTCCCTTGGCCCAGCTGTCCTGTTAATCCTAACCCTTACTGTGATGCCACAAGAAGGAAAATGTAGGGTTAGACAGTGAGACCATAAAACACTCTTTCTGCCTTTTCTCAGGCTAGGATGAACCGATTTCTAAAATGTTTGCACATTTATACTACATAGGGTCTCAGAGTTCAATACACCTTCATATTCCCACCGGTGAAGTAGAGCTTTAAATGTAAACTAGGCTACAAGTAGTATCCTAACATGGAGTTGACTGCTACACAACACTGTCAAATGTATCCTCAATACACAGCGCTGCATTTTGATGTTATGCAAGAATAATTCAAAGTATGCAATGTAACGGGAAACCACTCGAATAGGGACATGACTAGAGAAAAACTGTCACTGACACACACTCAGACAGACAGACAGACAGACAGACCTTAAGAAATTACAACTAAAGAAAACCTGTCAGACTCTCTCTCTCTCTCTCTCTCTCTCTCTCTCTCTCTCTCTCTCTCTCTCTCTCTCTCTCTCTCTCTCTAACACACACACACACACACACACCACTTATAAGAAATTACAAATAAGGAAAAACTGTCAGACACTCTCTCTCTCTAACACACACACACACACACACACACACACACACACACACACACACACACACACACACACACACACACACACACACACACACACACACACACACACACACACACACACACACACACACACACACACACACACACACACACACACACACACACACACACACACACACACACACACACACACACACACACACACACACACACACACACACACACACACACACACACACACACACACACACACACACACTTGGCTCACCTGGAAATCTATGTCAAACTTCACGTCTTTTTCCAGCTCCTCGTAGAAACATTGTTTTTCGTTGTCCGGGAGTTCGAACGTGAGTTCAGTCGCAAATACCGAGAACATATGTAGCATAAAACATAATCCCGTACACAGTAGCATAATGCAGGCGGCTGTAGGAATAACACACACACACACACGACACACACCCTCACACACACACACTCAAGGAAGGAGCCGGTAGAATATTATAGGAGGATTTTCATCAGCTCTGTTGCTCTGACGTGGCAAGCGCACAGACGACTTCCGGGGTAGCTTTGTTTATTTTATTTTTTATTTTTTTGTGAGAAATTCGCTAAAAAATTATAAAAACTTGAATTATAGTCAAGAATAATTCCATTTTTAAGAAGGAAATTATTTGTTAAATTAGTGAAAGCTCTTATAATAGGTTTATGACGTTAAATTAACAAAACGACAAATTGAGAGCGTCATATCAAGCACTGCGATCAGCAAGGAGAGTTAGGTGTCAAAATAAAAGCCCAGTGTTTTAAAGTAAGTCGGTTTTATGCTTGTACAAAATAAAATGTATTAATTAATTAACAAATATAACAATAAAAACTATTCAAAAAGACATGGCAATAGGAATTTAGAATGCATATAATACAACAACAGAGGGTCCAAATGTATTAGGAGTGTTAATGTGAAAGTCCCAGATGGCGCACTCACTCGCCGCCCCGCCTTGCATAGGCTACACACACAGTCATCAAAATACGGGAGAGGACTCAACCCCTTTCCCTTGGGCTGGTACCATTTTTGGAATTTTTATCCACTTTCTAAGTTATTTAGACAGTTTTTTATAATCTTTATTGTTTAGGTCTTCTGTACACTGAGGCGTGACGTCATTTAAAGTTTGTTTATAATTAATAATAAATAAAACAGCAGCCGTTAAAATGCAAAACTACGCAGATGCGATGCGGGACTTTATAAGTAACCACGCCACCGGGCTCACAGCTGCTCTGGTTGCAGGTAACTCAGTTTATTTTTATCATAAAGAGTTTTGTGTTGTGAACTTTTCTACTCTTTTTTAAATGTCAATGTCAAGGAAATAAACTGCTTGTTTGTAGGCTACTGTACGTACCTGTATATTGTTAACTGTAGTGTATATGGTTCTCCATCCTGTCAGTCACTGTGGCTGCATAGTGGAGTGTTTTTAGTATTGTAGTACCTTGTTAATTTGTTAACAATAAATAAATATCATTTCATAGGGGGTAATTTCTATCGCTCATTCTCCACTGATGGAATTAATTTTACAACAGCATAAAGAGAGAGAAACAGTAAACACACACACACACACACACACACACACACACGCACACACACACTCCTACACACACACACACACATGCAGACACACACAAACACACTAGCAGCAAACAAAAAAGAAAAATGTAATTAGTGGACATTGCTTGAATAGTTTAATAGGATTATATACGTAAAATTAAAAAAAAACAAGAGAAACACTGAAATTGGCAGTTATAATGTGGATGTGAAACGACCCTGAGTAAGACCTTATCGCGTCCTTCAGAATGTCCCCGCTGTGTTTGTTATTCTGTTGTTTTTAACTGTGTTAATATTATCCCTACTAGGCGCGTTCTGGCCTTGTTATTGTTTGTTTAGTTATGTGGTCTTTGCAAGAATTTTCTTCCACTATCTATCTATCTATCTATCTATCTATCTATCTATCTATCTATCTATCTATCTATCTATCTATCTATCTATCTATCTGTCTATCTGTCTATCTATCTGTCTGTCTGTCTGTCTGTCTGTCTGTCTGTCTGTCTGTCTGTCTGTCTGTCTGTCTGTCTGTCTGTCTGTATATCTATCTATCATTTTGAACTGAACGTGGAAATATATTCAGGGTTAACTTAAAGGTGTAGTCAGTGATTCTGGAGAACGCTTGTTGTCTTTTCGTTTTTCATCAAAATCAGTGAATATCTCCTCATGATCCGCTACCTGTCTGTACTGTGTGTGCTCTGAAAAAAACTCCAGTGTTAATACACAGCCTAGGCTCTGTAAAACGGCAATGTTCCTAACGGAGCCCCCTTTATTTACATTCCCTTTTGTTAACATGCCAGTTTACAGAGCCTAGGCTGTATATTAACACTGGATTTTTTTTCAGTGCACACACAGTACAGACAGGTAGTGGATCATGAGGAGATATTCACTGATTTTGGCAAAAATAGATTTTGACAACAAGCGTTCTCCAGAATCACTGACTGCACCTTTACTATTTCCTTTACCTACCTTCATCTACCTGTTTTGTCTTTTGTGTGTGTGTGTGTGTGTGTGTGTGTGTGTGTGTGTGTGTGTGTGTGTGTGTGTGTGTGTGTGTGTGTGTGTTTGCCTTTCAAGTTGTGTGTTTATGTTGTTATGTTTTTGTTGTGGAAGGTAATAAAAAATCCATAAATTAAGTATTACAAACATATATTTTCTCTCCCCTCCTAGGTGTGGGCATTCTGGCCGTGCGTAGATGGATGGCTGGTCCCTCATGTCACAGTAAGGTCAGACTGGATGCTAGTGCACAACTGCACACTTTCTCGGATTTGCACTGTTTCACCATTTAATTTTATTTAATTTAATTTAATTTAATTTAATTTAATTTAATTTTATTTTATTTTATTTTATTTTATTTTATTTTATTTTATTTTATTTTATTTTATTTTATTTTATTTTATTTTGTTTTGTTTTGTTTTGTTTTGTTTTGTTTTATTTTATTTTATTTTATTTTATTTTATTTTATTTTATTTTATTTTATTTTATTTTATTTTATT
>NC_137230.1:36438427-36445927 GCF_949987685.1 Ammodytes marinus
AGTGGAGTCCATTTACCATTTACATAATTCCACATTAATATGTTGCTTGTCAGGTATCATGATGTGTCCTAAGTGGACGACAGAGGATTACATGCCAGTTTACAGAGCCTAGGCTGTGTATTAATATGAAAAAATGTAATGTAATGTAATGTAATGTGTTTGTGTGCTTGTCAGGTATCATGATGTGTCCTAAGTGGGCGACAGAGGACGGGTTTGAGATGCAGTTTGGTGTGAATCACCTCGGACATTTCCTCCTGACAAACTGTCTCCTCGATCTGCTGAAGAAATCCACTCCGAGCCGCGTGGTCATAGTGTCCAGTCTGGTCCACGAGAGAGGTGAGATACGAGTGTGCTTTGGTTTTAAAGGGGCAGTGTGTAGAATTTGAGCATGATTTTATTTTAGAAATGGAATGTAGTATTAAAGGAATACTTCACCCATACGGAACCAGAGTTCTATTATTATAAAATCGCTATTATAATATAATGAATGAGGTTTTTCTTCCCTCAGTCTTCACTTGGCCCAGCTGTACTGTGAAATGTAGAGTTAGACAGTGAGACCATAAAACACTCTTTCTGCCTTTTTCTCAGGCTAAGATGATTATTTTCAGCTTGATATTTGACATAGAAACCTATATAGTAGAGTGCGCCATGTTTGTTGTTTAATTTTTTTTATTTATTTTTAATTTTTGTATTCCTTTTTTCTGTGTTTGTGCGTTCACACTTACACACACACATAAACACACACACACACACACTCACTCACTCACTCACTCACTCACTCACTCACTCACTCACTCACTCACTCACTCACTCACTCACTCACTCACTCACTCACTCACTCACTCACTCACTCACTCACTCACTCACTCACTCACTCACTCACTCACTCACTCACTCACTCAATCTATAAAGTATTTACAAAAAATAACTTCACTGCATTGCTTCCGTTTCAGGGCGTATTCACTTTGATGACATAAACCTGGATCAGCGCTACCAGCCGACGGAGAGCTACAGACAGAGCAAACTGGCCAACGTGCTCTTCTGCAGAGAACTGGCTGCTAGGCTACAAGGTACTGGAATGTCCCACGCTCACTGGACACCCACGAACACACCGCTATTCAAACATATGTGTACTGCATTAATGTATGGTATTTTAACACAGTGTGGTGTGTTTTTATAACAATTTCTGATTTACTTTGCAACAGTGCTGGCCCGAATTATTTGAATATTCGAATACTCGTTCGGAAAATTAGTATTCGGAGCTTAAATTAGTATTCGGAGCTTAAATTAGTATTCGGAGCTTCGTTTTTTTTTTATATAATAATTTTTTTTTTTTTTCAAAATATTTTTTTGCAAGAAGCTAGTACTGCAATATAATGTCATAAAATAATTTTATATTTGGATATAAAAGTTAGTAATATTGTAGTAGTAGTATTGCTCATTTAGGAAGATATTACATCACTAAGTGTCATAGCGCATCCATTACTTCACCTCCGAGCGCGTAAATCTTCAACAAAATATGCAGATACTGTCAAAATCGGTTCCAGGGAGTATATAGGGATTATTAACGTTTTTTTTAATGTTGTTTTTGATGGTGTGTTTTTCTGGAACGAATATTCGAATATTCGCTCGGAAAAACCAACAAATATTCGAAGCCTGAAAAATGGCATTCGGGCCAGCCCTACTTTGCAACTGTATGTATTAAAAAGTGCTGTATAGATTATGCTTACTTACTAACTATTTGAAGGTGGAGTCACTATTATCGAGAAGTGTCGGTGAATATCTCCTCATGATCCGCTACCTGTCTGAAACTCTGCTGTTAATTCACAGCCTAGGCTCTGTAAACTGGTACGCAAACAAAGAGGGCCCACCGTAGCTAGAAACTATTGACATTCAATTTTTTTTCAGCACACACACAGTACAGACAGGTAGCGGATCATGAGGAGATATTCACTGATTTTGACAAAAAAAGTGATTTTGACAACGAGCCTTTCTCCAGATTCACTGACTGCACCTTTTTTTATTTTTATTTTTTATTTTATTTTTAACCTTTATTTATACAGGTAAATCCCATTGAGACCGAAGACTCTTTTGCAAGGGAGACCTGTTCCCATTTACACGTTACCATTCACACACACATTCATACACCGATAGCAGGCTAACCATCGACATTCACACGAGGCAAGGTGGGTGAAGTGTCTTGCCCAAGGACACAACAACCATGACACATGTGGCAGGGTGGGGATCGAACCTCCAACCCTTTGATCATCAGCCGACCCGCTCCACCAACTGAGCCACAGTCGCCCCCATTTAATAGATCCCATGTACAAGAGCTTGCCTTGCATCACGTAAATCCAATGTTTCACCCTATTGCAAGATTGAAGAACACTAACATGAAGTCTAATGTATTTGTAATCAATGAAGCGTCTTTAGGTTTCTTGAAGGGCGCTATATAAAATGAAGCTATTATTATAATTAAAATGTTCCATGCATTCTTACTATGTATCGTAATGTCCCCCTCTGCCCCATAACACAGTGGTAACAATAAAAAAATCTAACAATATAATTAGGGCTGTCAAATTAACGCGTTAATTTCGATTAATTAATCACAGAAAAATTAACGCGATTAAAAAAATTAACGCAGATTAATCGCACTTCTATAATGCCTTTTGACCCGGTGCAAAAGTGGTGCGGAGCTGCACCTGTAGCTCGCCGGGCCGGCAGCATGGGTTAAAGGGAGAAAGGTAAAGAGAGAAGCAGGGGAAAGGGGCCGACTCGAGGGCTCTATGGACGGTTTATGGGATGCTTCGGCAAATAAGCATGAAGGTAGGAAGACATCTTACTTAATTCTCCGGAGTGTCCGTGCATTATTGATTTAGTGGGTGCAACAATGTAGGCTAGGTTCAAAACAGTAGGCCTATCTCTCAATCTTCCTCCAATTTTGTTTGCTAGCTACTCGCATTTAAACGAGTGTGTGTGTGTGTGTGTGTGTGTGCGTGTGCGTGTGCGTGTGCGTGTGCGTGTGCGTGTGTGTGTGTGTCAATATTTTTGCCTATGAGTAGGCTACGAAATGGTGGCAGTGCAGCGCTGTCTGTTGTGGGAGATGGAAAGTCGTCATTTAGTCTGCTTGTTTTTTTGAGAAAATTCGGCGCTAGTTCATGTATAAAGCTGGCTGAGGGGAGGAGACAGAAGTTACGAGAGACGGAGAGCGAGCGCGCGCGAGAGAGAGACAGAGAGAGACAGAGAAACAGACTGTAGTAGGCTATACAGCTGTTTACAAACAGGTATAAAAGTGTCATATAAGTATGCGATTAATGTAGATTAATTAATCACAGAGCCTGTAATTAATTAGATACATTTTTTTAATCGCTTGACAGCCCTAAATATAATATTAATACACACACACACACACATATGATATGTATGTATATGATCCATTTTCCCCTTTATCTAGGCACCGGTGTGAGTGTGTACAGCCTGCACCCAGGGGTCGTGCGCTCTGAGCTGGGCAGACATTTCTTCCCTGAGCTGGCTCTGTGGAAGAGACTGCTGGCCTGGCCCTTCATCATGCTGATGAAAAACACCAGACAGGGGGCACAGACCACCATATACTGTGCTGTGGATGAAAGCCTGGCTGGTGAGAGCGGGCTGTACTATAGGTGGGTATGTGTGTGTGTGTGGGGGTGTGTGTGGGGGGGGGGTATGTGTGTGTGTGTGTGTGTGTGTGTGTGTTGGAGTGAGAGAGAGAGAGAGAGAGAGAGAGAGATGGCACAGACGACAATATACTGTGCAGTGGATGAGGGGCTGGCTGGTGACAGTGGGCTGTATTATAGGTGGGTATATGTGTGTTACCAGTGTGTGTGTGTGTGTGTGGAGGGGTTGGGGGGTGTGTGTGCGAGAGAGAGTGTGTGAGAGATTGTGTGTGTGAGAGAGAGAGAGAGGTAAAGAAAGAAAGAAAGAAAGAAAGAAAGAAAGAAAGAAAGAAAGAAAGAAAGAAAGAAAGAAAGAAAGAGAGAGAGAGAGAGGGAGCACAGACATCCATATACTGTGCTGTGGATGAGGGGCTGGCTGGTGAGAGCGGGCTGTACTATAGGTGGGTATGTGTGTGTGTGTGTGTGTGTGTGGGGGTGTGTGGGGAGGGGGGGGGGAGTGTGTGTGTGTGTTGGGGGGGGGGGTGAGGGAGAGAGAGAGACAGGGAGAGAGACAAAGAGAGAGACAGGGAGTGGGTGGGTGAGTGAGTGCGTGGGTGAGAGAGGGTGTGAGGGAGAGAGACAGGGAGACAGAGAGAGAGAGAGCACAGACATCCATATACTGTGCTGTGGATGAGTGAGTGAGTGAGTGAGTGAGGGAGGGAGAAAGAGAGAGCAAGAGAGGGAGAGAGAGAGAGAGAGGGAGCACAGACAACCATATACTGTGCTGTGGATGAGGAGCTGGCTGATGACAGTGGGCTGTACTATAGGTGGGTACACATTTAACAAACTCACCAGCTTTACACGTGTTTTTATATATAGTGGGCGTCCTGGGGAAATGCACCTGTTGGAAGACCAAGAAGAAGAAGAAGTACTATAGAATAAATAACTAAATACATCTTCAGAGGAGAGGGATTTGTTTACATTCACAGAGCCTGCAGTTAGTTTACTAAACATATTTTCTCTACATGTAATTCT
The DNA here is from genome assembly GCF_949987685.1 of Ammodytes marinus. Lineage (NCBI taxonomy): Eukaryota > Metazoa > Chordata > Actinopteri > Uranoscopiformes > Ammodytidae > Ammodytes > Ammodytes marinus. The sequence continues at coordinate 36,443,095 of NC_137230.1, forward strand.
TAGTATTGAATAATTCTATCATCATAGATCAAAACTAAATTATTTTGAGGAACCTTGAACCAAACATTAAGACTGGAATATGTTTGTAAACCAAACTGTGGGCCCTGCTGCTGTAAACAACAACAACAGTGAAACAGTAACTTTTCAGGAAGCTTTCTAACTTCAAACAGTGTTCCAGGGATCACATTTTCCTTTTTTCAAAGTTTGTTTATTCAGTTATGGAGAATATACCTTTAGAACATGTTTCACTTCTCTGACACACTCAAAGTTACACACTGCACCTTTAAGACATGTCCGTAGTGTATTTTTTAATCTTACTTTTTTCTCTTTCCCATACAGTGACTGCGCTCCTAAAACCGCTGCACCTCAAGCCTTGGACGACGCTGCAGCCAAGAAGCTTTGGGAACTCAGTGCTTCTATGGTCGGCCTGGCTTAAACACAGCAAGCTCACTGTTAAAGGTTGCGTTCCGAATCGCATACTCTTTCTTTTTTCTATTCTACATACTACATCCGACGACAAAAATAATCTAGTAGGCATACTATTGGGACATACTTTTCTCTCTTATTTCATCATAACATTGCGCCTTGATCTTGCCTCTTGCTTTTATATCCGTCTCATCCCCGTTTGTTTTCATACGGAGGCTTCGTCGATGTTACGTCACTTCACGTGCGCACTGGATTGTGGGTCAGAATCGCCCAAATAGGATGCACTTTTCAACACTAACAATCTTGGCCGCATGAAGCAGGACATCCGGGTACTTCTAACCATCCTAAATCTGGCCACAAGAATCGGGACATCCTAAATCTTTTTTCTACCATACTATATAGTAGATAGTATGCGATTCGGAACGCAACCAAAGTCTATCTTAAAGCTATAGTGCGTAACTTTTTTCATATAACTGAATGTCTGTTACATTCAAGCCATCGCCGAACAAGTTGACCCAAAGTTGATTAAGCCTTTTATCAGCTCCACAAAACTCTCTCTGTGTATTTCTCAGTATGGCAGCGTTTACAAACTGGTGTGTCCCCCCCTCCCCCCCCCCCCTCCCTGACACTGGTGCAGGAGCTCAGAAAAATCCCCAAGAAGAGCCCAAGAAATGTTTCAGTTGTTGATTCTACTGCTAAGAGAAAAAAACCTGGACGTACAGCAGAAGGTATAAAATCCATGTGCCATCACTGAAGGCTTTACCTCATGTAGATGGCGATGCACCGACAGTGTTGTTGTTACTTAGAATTCCTCATGGGGGGGTGACAGAAGTTACGCACTAATAGCTTTAACCCAATGCAAAAGAACAATGCATTTATGTATAAGGATGCTTTTCGCTGTTACAATCTTAAAGAGCTGAAAGATATGCAGATGAGCGAAGAACAAATTGCACTATTTAACCTCACAAGCCAGTCTGTTGATTTGATATTAATGCTTCCACTTTATATTCCCTGCACATACAGTATTATTATTATATAGAGCTCTGGAAAAAATGAAGAGACCACTCCAAATGTTCAGTGTCTCTCGTTTTAACTATTTATAGGCATATGTTTGAGTAGAATGAACATTTTGGTTTTATACTATAAACTACTGACAACATTTCTACCAAATTCACAATACTTTTTTTGCCATTAAAGAGCATTTCCATGAAGTAATGTAGAGATGAAGATTTAAGAAAAATCCAGACTGGTCTCTTCATTTTTTCCGGAGCTGTATGATGCTTTATTATAAAGGGCTTGATTGTAGGGGTTTGGTGTCCAGCTATATATAGCATATTGAGGTAACACTGGCTTTTTGAATGCACTTTTTCGGTGGTTGTAATTGTAAGTTCAATTTTTTTAAGTGTGCACTACTGAGTGATTGTGTGTGTGTGTGTGTGTGTGTGTGTGTGTGTGTGTGTGTGTGTGTGTGTGTGTGTGTGTGTGTGTGTGTGTGTGTGTCTGTGTGTCTGTGCGTGCTTGTTTGTGTGTGTGTGCCTGTGTGTGTGTTTGTATGTGTTGCTGCTTTCATTGTTAAGGGTGAGAGAATCGAGCATACTTAACAAAGCATTCTACAGCAATATATCATACTTTAAAGCAAGAAATGTCAAATTAAAAGGGATTTTTATTTTGTGTGGCAGTTATTAAATAACACATACATTAACTAAACCACTTGTTTGTGTGTTTTTATTTAAAAACAGTGACTTGCAATTAGAAAACAATCGAAAATCAGTCTTTGAGAGTCACGTCACCTTGCAACATTCACCGAGTCCAGCCGTTTCTAACCAGATTATAAGCACATGTTAAAATGAGGGTGTTTGAAAAAGCGTGAATGTGGCGCCATCCTGTGTTTGTGAGTGGCACGTGCATCTGAAGATGTACTGTCCCTGCGTTCCAAATCTCATACTCTTTCTTTTTTCTATTCTACATACTACATCTGACCATTACAATAATCTAGTTAGGATGCAGCAGGCATACTATTGGGACATACTTTTACTCTCTTATTTCATCATAACATTGCGCCTTGATCTTGCCTTTTGTTTTTATATCCGTCGCATCCCCGTTTGTTTTCATATGGAGGCTCCGTCGATGTGACGTCACTTCAGGTTCGCACCGGATTGTGGGTCAGAATCGCCCCAAATAGGATGCAGTTTTCAACACTAACAATCTTGGCCGGATGAAGTAGAACATCCGGGTACTTCTAACCATCCTAAATCTGGCCACAAGAATTGGGACATCCTAAATCTTTTTTTCTACCATACAATGTAGTATGGGCATTGGAACGCAGATGAAATAAGACAAGTTACAGGGTGGAATGAATAGACTATATAAAATATAAAAAGTACTACATTTTGACAAAGAGAGTATG
>NC_137230.1:36468427-36470927 GCF_949987685.1 Ammodytes marinus
TGCAGTATGCTACAATTGGGACATACTTTTACATATTTATTTCATCCTAACAATGCGCCTTGATCTTGCCTCTTCCTTTCATATCCGTCGCATTCCCGTTGGTTTTCATATATAAAATGTTTGTGTTAATACGCAGCCTAGGCTCTGTAAAGTGAGATTGTAAACCTCCATAGCTATAGCAACATGTTTACAGTGGCGTAGGCTGTGTATTAAAGCCCTACTTCACCGATTGGAACATGAAGGTGTATTGAACTCGGAGATCCTGTGTAGTATAAATGTGCAAAACATTTTAGAAATCGGTTCATCCTAGCCTGAGAAAAGGCAGAAAGAGTGTTTTATGGTCTCACTGTCTAACTCTACATTTTCCTTCTTGTGGCATCACAGTAAGGGTTAGGATTAACAGGACAGCTGGGCCAAGGGAAGACTAAGGGAAGACTGAGGGAAGAAAAACCTCATTCATTATATTATAATAGTGATTTTATAATGATAGAACGCCGGTTCCGTATGGGTGAAGTATTCCTTTAACCTTAAAACGTTTCGCTTTAAGTACATACTATAGCCTTAAAACCTTAAACCAAACCAGTTAAAAGTGAAGTAAGCGGTTTATTTATGTTAATATAAGTGTTAAATCGCTCTTTATTCATACAGTGATCACTTACATAATGTGCGCGTTTCATAAAGCCGATCTCTCAGTCAGCTGCTTTGCATGTAATCGGCAAATAAACTTTTCGGGGATCCCGAAATTGATATCCAATCACAAGAGAGAACGCTACAAACCAACACCCATCTCACTCCATGGTCTCACTGCCGGTGCACGCCAGAGCAACACATGGGTGAATGTTAATGCGCCTACAATGGCGGAGCAGGTACAAATCCTTCCCAATGTCTGTTTTGATGGTTTTTATAATGTTTTATCACACTTATGGATCTGAGATGATGCTAGATAACTCGCTGCTTGAAGACCGCAGTGCATTAATGTGGTGACGTATAGGGACGAGCGAGGGGACCGCTATAACTGCAGTAACTGACAGGAAGATAGCTAAAAGAACCATTCCGCTTACAGCACCTTTAATTATTATACATCTATGCAAAAGGCAAGGCAAGTTTATTTCTAAAGGACAATTCAGAAACAAGGCCAATCACAGTGCTTTACAGGGAAATAAAAATACACATACATATGTTATGAATATGAGGAGTGTAAAGCTAGGAGAAGCAGCTTTTAGTTTTTATGCACCAAATATCTGGAACAAACTCCCAGAAAACTTGAGGTCTGCTGCAACCCTCAGTTCTTTTAAATCGAGTCTGAAGACTTTTCTGTTTCCATTTTAACCTGAAATTTTTATGTTATTTGCTTCTTTTCATTCGCTTTTAAATGTTTTATAATGTGTTTTATGTATTTTAATCTTGCCCCTGTAAAGCACTTTGAGTGGCCTTGTGTTTGAATTGTGCTATAGAAATAAACTTGCCTTGCCTTGTCTTGCCTAAAGTGTTGAGACAGTTATTTTTGTTTATATGATTAATCTTATGTTTGCAATATGTAGTCTGTTACATGGTTAATGTTGATGGTTTTAAATGTTCAATGTATTTATTTATAAATTTTTTGGCATTTTCAAGCTTTATTAGATAGTACAGAGTTGAAATGGGGAGACAGAGAGAGAGAGAGAGAGAGAGAGAGAGAGAGAGAGAGAGGGGGGGGGGGGGGGGGGATGACCTGCAGTAAAGGTCCACGGGTCGGATTTGAACCTGCGACCACTACAACGTAGGCAGGAGCCAATGTGGTACACACTCTATCCACTACACCACCGGAGCGGGCACCCCTAAATTTTCAATGTATTGTGAATGTACACGTTTTTCATGTGGACCCCAGGAAGACAAGCTGTGCTATAGGGTAACTAATTGGGATCTTAACAATAAACAATATTTTTTTATATTAAAAATGAGAAGCGTGCGTGTGTGTGTGTTTAAAAGGCTCGACACACACACACACACACGCACGCACGCACACACACACACACACACACACACACACACACACACACACACACACACACACACACAGGACGCACATTATTCTCTCTCTCTACATGTTGTTGTTCGGAGTTTCTGTCCAAGGTGCTGAAATCTGCTGCTCAGGGGACGGTCACGTGACTGCGCTTCCTCCTGTGCGTGCGCGTGTGTTTGAATGTGTGTGTGTGTTTATGTGTGCGGTGTTTATGTGTGCGGTCTCTGCATGTGTGTGCGCGTGCGTGTAGTCTCTGCATGTGTGTGCTTGTGTGTGTGTGCCTGCGCGCGTGTGTGTGCGGTCTCTGCATGTGTTTGTGTGTGTGTGTGTGTGTGTGCGGTCTCTGCATGTTTGTGTGTGTGCTTGCTTGTGTATGTGTGTGCCTGCGCGTGTGTGTGCGGTCTCTGCATGTGTGTGTGTGCCTGCGCGCGTGTGTGTGCGGTCTCTGCATGTGTGTGTGTGTGTGTGTGCCTGCGCGCGTGTGTGTGCGGTCTCTGC
>NC_137230.1:36490927-36493427 GCF_949987685.1 Ammodytes marinus
GGTTCTCTGTCTCTGAAGAAAGAAGGAGAGAGACAGTGTTTCCTCTTCTCCAAACACCTCATCATCTGCACCAGGGGGTCCGGAGGAAAACTACATATAACTAAGGTAAAGAATGGGTTATAAACTGTTTTAAAAACTACATATAACTAAGGTATAAAACTACATATAACTAAGGTATAAAACTACACATTACTAAGGTATATACAATAAAAACTACATATTACTAAGGTATAAAACTACATATAACTAAGGTATAAAACTACATATTACTAAGGTATAAAACTACATATAACTAAGGTATAAAACTACATATTACTAAGGTAGAAAACTACATATTACTAAAGTAAAAAACTACATATTACTAAGGTATAAAACTACATATTACTAAGGTATAAAACTACATATTACTAAGGTATAATATAGAATAAAAACTACATATAACTAAGGTAAAAAACTACATATTACTAAGGTATAAAACTACATATAACTAAGGTATAAAACTACATATTACTAAAGTAAAAAACTACATATAACTAAGGTATAAAACTACATATAACTAAGGTATAAAACTACATATTACTAAGGTATAAAACTACATATAACTAAGGTATAAAACTACATATTACTAAGGTATAAAACTACATATAACTAAGGTATAAAACTACATATTACTAAGGTATAAAACTACATATAACTAAGGTATAAAACTACATATTACTAAGGTATAATATAGAATAAAAACTACATATAACTAAGGTATAAAACTACATGTTACTAAGGTATAAAACTACATATTACTAAGGTATAAAACTACATATTACTAAGGTATAAAACTACATATTACTAAGGTATAAAACTACATATTACTAAGGTATAAAACTACATGTTACTAAGGTATAAAACTACATATTACTAAGGTATAAAACTACATATTACTAAGGTATAAAACTACATATTACTAAGGTATATTATAGAAAACTACATATAACTAAGGTATAAAACTACATATAACTAAGGTATATTATAGAAAACTACATATAACTAAGGTATATTATAGAAAACTACATATAACTAAGGTATATTATAGAATTGTTATATCCAAACATTGACCCAGAGTTGTTAATTAACCATTTATAAACTACAGTTTTTTTGCTGAATTTTTTAAAATGTGTTAAAACTATTCAGAAGCTTTACATTAGCGTGTAACAAGCTGTGTGTCCTTCCCCCTGTCTCAGAATGGAGTGGGAAGGACACTCACTGTTGGATAAAGCCTGAGTTAAAATCTTTAGTCTCTTAGTTTCCAAAGTTTTAACTGAACTGATTTTGGATACAGCCTTTTTATCATGTTATAAATCAAAGTAGAACGATGTACAGGTCTTAAAATGCAACTATTCAGAAGCTTTACATTAGCGTGTAACAAGCAGTGTGTCCTTCCCCCTGTCTCAGAATGGAGTGGCTTCTCTCATAGACTGCACACTGATGGAGGAACCAGAGGGCACAGAGGAAGAGAGTAAGTCACCACCATCATCATCATCATCATCATCTTCTTCATCATCATCATCATCATCATCATCAACCTTTATTTAAACAGGCTAAGAAACAATGTCTTATTTAAGCAATGGCCTGGTAGGAGGTGAATGACCTCCTGGGGGGAAAGGGGAGAGGGAGAGAACAAGACAACACTGTACTATAGCCAGTAAAATCACACATAGACAACAATAACATATTCAACATAGCAACAGAAGTTAGACAAACAGCAGTAACATACAGCATAGCAATAGATAAATGTACTGGATCACGGTGAGCTTAGACTGAAGCAGCTACAGGTGTGCTTTATACATTTTGTTAGGGCCTGTTAAAGTCACTACACTATATTGTACATTTTTGTGCTTTTATATTTCATTTTCTATTTACATTTAAAAAGTTAGGAAAAATCTAATAGTCAAACTTAATTTTAGCCTCAAAACTCAGAGATCTAGTGCAGACCTACATGTTATGGTTTGTTGACTTTTTCATTTTTGCAGTGTAAAATAAGTTCATATGGGCCGCATGTAGTAGTTGAAACATAGGCAAAAGTGTTAATGCATGGTTTGAATATGAAGGTGTATTGAATTCTGAGATCCTATGTTGTATAAATGTGCGAAAGAGAAATATAGGGTTAAAAAAAAACTTACTTTGTAAATATTACTGTGATGTCTTTTACTGTGACATCACAGTAATATTTACAAAGTACGTTTTTTTTAACCCTATATTTCTCTTTCTGTGATGTCACGAGAAAGAGAAATATAGGGTTAAAAAAAACACTCTTTCTGCCTTTTCTCAGGCTAGGATGAACCGATTTTTTTTTTTTTGTGCACATTTATACTACATAGGATATCAGAATTCAATACACCTTCATATTCAAACCGGTGAAGTAGGCCTTTAAGTATGATTTAAAATTACATGTGTCCTTCTAAGTAATGAATAAAAACTATGTGTACATTTTTATTTTACCCATTAA
>NC_137230.1:36512560-36522560 GCF_949987685.1 Ammodytes marinus
TTTGGAATTAAATAATTTTCCATTTTACCTTTATTAATCCAGGAATATTATTTTTTTTTTAAGATTTTTTTTTTGGCATTTTCAAGCTTTATTAGATAGTACAGAGTTGAAGAGAGAGAGAGAGAGAGGGAGAGAGAGAGAGGGGGGAATGACCTGCAGTAAAGGTCCACGGGTCGGATTCGAACCCGCGACCACTGCAACGAAGGCCGGATCCAATATGCTACACGCTCTATCCACTACGCCACCGGAGCGCCCCATTCCAGGAATATTCTCATTGAGATTCAAAATGTCCTTTTCAAGAGAGTCCAGGCCAAGAAGGCAGCAGCATAAAAACATGAACATTTCACATTAAAAAACAAAATTTCACACTCAATACAAGACACAAAACACAATATTTTTTTTTTTTTAAAGTCACAAAGCATCAATCTCATTGGCAGTAAGTCAATGTTCAGTGTGTAATCCTCTTTGGCCAGTGCATTATGGATTTCGCCTTAATCTTGAAATGGATTATATACCCCCTGAAATATGTCAACTATTTTTGTTCTACGATTTTGCCAATGAAGGAGAGATATTTTTTCTTTTTTTTTGATTTTTTTTATGCTTTATTGATAGTGTAGAGACAGAGTTGAAATGGGGCAGAGAGGGGAGTGACATGCAGAGAACGACCGCGGGCTGGAATCGAACCCGGGTCCGCTGCTGGCCGAGGCCCATGGGGGGGGGGGGACGCCCTACCAACTGAGCTAAGGGCGCCCCCAGAGATATTTTTTCCGTACAAACGTTTGTGTACAGGCTCCGATTGCATCTGGATTTCCTAACGTGCAATGTGTTATAAAAACATGTCCCTGGAAATGTGTTATCCTTATGATATAGTTCAACTCTGTAATAACCTTTCTGTGTATGATACGTTAAGCTATAGTGCGTAACTTTTTCATATAAATAAAAGGATGTCCAAACGAGTTGAAACAAAGTTGATTAAGCCTATTATCAGCTCCACAGAACTCTCTCTGTGTTTCTCAGTATGGCAGCGTTTACAAACTGGTGTCTTCCCCCCCCCCCCCCGACCCCCCCTCGCCGACACTGGTGCAGGAGCTCAGAAAAATCCCCAAGAAGAGCCCAAGAAATGTTTCAGTTGTTGATTCTACTGCTAAAGAGAAAAAAAAACTGGACGTACAGCAGAAGGTATAAAATCCATGTGCCATCACTGAAGGCTTTACCTCATGTAGATGGCGATGCACCGACTAGTGTTGTTGTAATTACTCAGAATTCCTCATGGGGGCGACAGAAGTTACGCACTATAGCTTTAGAGACAAATGTTGAAGACAACTTGTAAGTGTAACACATTCTGTAAACGGTCTATTTCCAAACTATACATAACAGTAGTTATATTGTGCTTATTCTTGGGATATTTATAGGTATTTTTTACAGGCTTTGTAAAGAAATAAAAAAATAAAACTAAACACCTTATGCTTAAGTGGCAGGCATGTGCCACTTTCACTTGTTCAAATCCAACATACAGCTCTGGAAAAAATTAAGAGACCACTCCAAATATTCAGTGTCTCTCGTTTGACTATTTATAGGCATATGTTTGAGTAGAATGAACATTTTGGTTTTATAATATAAACTACTGACAACATTTCTACCAAATTTCCCCCCCCCAAAAAATATTGTCATTAAAGAGCATTTTCATTAAGTAATGTAGAGATGAAGATTGAAGAAAAATCCAGACTGGTCTCTTTATTTTTTCTGGAGCTGTATATCTAGAACAGTGTGTTTACTGTCTAGGTGTAGTCAGTGATTCTGGAGAACGCTTGTTGTCAAAATAATTATTTTTCAAAATCAGTGAATATCTCCTCATGATCCTATCTGTACTGTGTGCGCTGAAAAAAATCCAGTGTTAATTTTTAACCTTTATTTCTACAGGTAAATCCCATTGAGACCGAAGACTCTTTTTCAAGGGAGACCTGTTTTCCTTTCCCACGTTACCATTCACACACACATTCATACACCGATAGCAGGCTAACTATCGACATTCACACGAGGCAAGGTGGGTGAAGTGTCTTGCCCAAGGACACAACAACTATGACACAGGTGGCAGGGCGGGGATCGAACCTCCAACCCTTTGATCATCGGCCGACCCGCTCTACCACCTGAGCCACAGTCGCCCCACAAATTAATACATTAATACACAGCCTAGGCTCTGTAAACTGGCATGTTTACATTGTTTACATTTGTTTACATTGTTCAAATACCAGTTTACAGAGCCTAGGCTGTGTATTAACAATGGATTATTTTTTTCAGCACACACACAGTACAGACAGGTAGTGGATCATGAGGAGATATTCACTGATTTTGATGGTCCCCCAAAAAAAATTTGACAACAAAAATTCTCCAGAATCATTGACTACACCTTTAATAACCCCCCCACCCATCCCCTCCCACCCTAGCACACACACACACACACACACACACACACACACACACACCCCACCCTTGCACAAAGACCTTCCCTTTCTCTAACAGGCACATTGAAACGTTTGCAGTGAGCAATACCCCGTTTGTTTGTTTGAGAAAGTTATCTCTCCGTCCATTCTCACAGCTTGATAGTTCATTTCCAGTTTTGTATCAAAGTGTCTCTGTCCTGATCTTACCTCTTGTTAATAAATCTGTCTTTTCTCAGGGGGAAATGTGTCTGCACGGCGACTCCATTTTGTTTTTACTGTGAACACACACACACACACACACACACGCACACACACACACTCACACACGCACACACGCGCGCACACACACACATACACACACACACGCACACACATACTCACTCACTCACTCACACACACACACACACACACACACACTCACACACACACACACACACACACACACACACACACACACACACACACACTTTATGACTGGTATGTAAACAAAGGGGGCCCACCATAGCAACACTTCATGATGCAAAAGTTAGATTTTGATTCAAAAGCTTTGATAAGGCGGTTAATGGAAAACTCTAGTAGACTACAGGGAACTCTTAAAGGTGCAGTGTGTAATATGACATCATCAAGAAAGTTCTACAAAGTTCTAGAATGCAACGCTCCCTGGGTAACCCCACCCCTTTTGAATAATAACAGAAGCTACAGTGGCCTTCAAGGACAAGAACAATTCAAAATTTTAAACAATGCACCTGATGACATTCCAACTATGACACTTTCAAGATGGCGGCACTAGGCCTTGGTCCAAAATATGCAGAAATATGGACATATAATATGAGACCCTTTCTAAGGGGAAAAAAAAATATTCAAATTATTTTTTCAGCTATTATGCACTAAATTAAATGTACTTATGGATATTATAATTACTTTCTACAAAATCTGCTAGGAAATAAAACCCAAAATTCTACACACTGCAGGTTTAAATATTTCTGAAACAGTCTTATTTTTCCTCTGATGATCATAAATGACATGTAACAGCAAACGAGACCATCGGTGTAAAGGGAGATTTCACAGCTTTTTCCCCCCGTGTCTAGACCATATTAGACTTTGTCCTGATCGAAAACCACTGCACCTATCCACGTCCAAATCTGGATTAGACTTTCTCACAGAGTTTTAAGATCATTTCTGTGAAAACAAAAATTCAGTTTATGAAAATACAAAGAACCATGACCAGATCCGATGTGGTCAAGATGTTAAAAATTGTGATAAAAAATATTTTAATAGACTGAAGGTTTTCTGCATCTTAAACTGTACACACACACACACACACACACACACACACACACACACACACACACACACACACACACACACACACACACACACACACACACACACACACACACACACGTTGTGGATAAAGGAAAGTAAGCCACCCAGAGACATTCTAGTCCAGATTGGAAAGTTTATGTATAGTGGTGTGTTTTATCCAGGAAAATGAATTAACTGTGCTGGGGTGTGTGTGTGTGTGTGTGTGTGTGTGTGTCTGTCTCTCTGCATGTATGACTGTGTGCGTGTGTGTGTGTGTGTGTGTGTGTGTGTGTGTGTGTGTGTGTGTGTGTGTGTGTGTGTGTGTGTGTGTTTGTGCGGTCCATAGCGCGATTAGCTCTTTCGCTATGCTCTTAGTGGATGAAAGGGGTAGAGAGGGGGGAGAAAGGGCTAACCGTGAAGCCGTGTCATGTGACGCTGTGTCGGGTTTACAGCAGCAGGAAAGCATGGCGCAGCTCGGTGCTTTCTGGATCATCTGCTCCGCTTTTAATTTAGTCAATTTAACACCAATGACTTTACACGAAGGTAAGTGAACCGATGGTGTTTTTAAATTGTCTATAGTTATACTTTATTGATTAGTTTTAGTCGCTGTATTTGTCTAAGGATGAATATGAAGATGTATTGAATTCTGAGATCCTATGTAGTATAAATGTGCGAAAGAGAAATATAGGGTTAAAAAAAACTTACTTTGTAAATATTACTGTGATGTCTTTTACTGTGACATCACAGTAATATTTACAAAGTACGTTTTTTTAACCCTATATTTCTCTTTCTGTGATGTCACGAGAAAGAGAAATATAGGGTTAAAAAACACACTCTTTCTGCCTTTTCTCAGGCTAGGATGAACCGATTTTAATTTTTTTTGCACATTTATACTACATAGGATCTCAGAATTCAATACACCTTCATATTCCCACCGGTGAAGTAGGTCTTTAATGAGAAATTTGAACGCAAACAGTTATAAGTTGACACACCGGTCATGGCTACTAATATAACGGCTTTTAATTTAGTTAATTTAACAGCAATAACTTTAATAGAAGGTAAGTGATCCAAGGGTGTTTTTAATTGGTCTTTATTTATTGATTATGGCTTAGTTTTTATCGCTGTATTTGTCTAGTTAATGAGGAATTTGGAAAGCAGACAGTTATATAAGTTGTCACCGGTAATGGCTTACTTACTGTAACGGTTTCATAATCATGAATAGCGGTGGAAAAACTACTGAGGTAAACGTTGCCTTTAGCTCATGTCTACTTAAAATATTTAAAAAATGTAAGACTAAAATGTAAATTAATTGGTTTATCATGGCTCTGTGTGTGTGTGTGTGTGTGTGTGTGTGTGTGTGTGTGTGTGTGTGTGTGTGTGTGTGTGTGTGTTTGTGTGTGTGTGTGTGTGTGTGTTATAGCAGAATTTATGTGTGTGCTGGTATTACTCATGTTGTGGGGACATTTTGTGTGTGTGTTTGTTTGTGTGTGTGTGTGTGTGTGTGTGTGTGTGTGTGTGTGTGTGTGTGTGTGTGTGTGTGTGTGTGTGTGTGTGTGTGTGTGTGTGTGCGTGCGTGGGTGTGTGTGTGTGTGTGTGCGTGCGTGTGTGTGTGTGTGTTAGAGCAGAATTTGTTGCTGCTGGGGTGGATGTTCTATGTATAGGACTGAAACTAATAAATAATTTTCACAATGCGTGGACATTTTAAATTAGTAAAGTTTATATATAGGCACTACATGTATCAAATCATTGTAGTTGGGTAAAAGTAGGCAAACTGGGCCCTGCTGCTGTAAACAACAACAACAGTGAAACAGTAACTTTTCAGGAAGCTTTCTAACTTCAAACAGTATTCCAGGGATCTACATTTTCCCTGTGAGGAAAGTTTGTTTATTCAGTTATGAGAATATACCTTAGAAAATGTTTCACTTCTCTGACACACCCAAAGTTACACATTGCAGCTTTAACTGACTTCTTACTTGTGTTTTTTTTATATAGAGGAATATCAGTTCAAAGAGTGGATGTCACAGGTATGTAATCGAAGTTTATAAATCCCAATGTTATCATATGTAAAAATAGGGCGACTGTATCTCAGGTGGTAGAGCGGGTCGGCTGATGATCAAAGGGTTGGAGGTTCGATCCCCGCCCTGCCACCTGTGTCATGGTTGTTGTGTCCTTGGGCAAAGACACTTCACCCACCTTGCCTCGTGTGAATGTCGATAGTTAGCCTGCTATCGGTGTGTGAATGATAACGTGGGAAAGGAAAACAGGTCTCCCTTGCAAAAGAGTCTTCGGTCTCAATGGGATTTACCTGTATAGATAAAGGTTAAAAAAATTATCTGTAGGCTATATGTTTGAATTTATATATATTTTTAAAAAGTAATTGTATTCTTTTTCCACCTATGCACCTTCATAATGTACTTTAATGTAAGACTAGTGGTTATACAGCCTCCTTTATCAATGTAGGCAAGGCAAGGCAAGTTTATTTATATAGCACAATTCAAACACAAGGCCACTCAAAGTGCTTTACAGGGGCAAGATTAAAATGCATAAAACACATTAGAAGACATTTAAAAGCGAATGAAAAGAAGAAAAACATTTAAATAAAATAAAAAGTACAGGTTAAAATGGAAACAGAAAAGTCTTCAGACTCGATTTAAAAGAACTGAGGGTTGCAGCAGACCTCAAGTCAAATGTACTTTGATGCTTAATTGTTCTGTATTATTGTTTGAACAGAACTTTGCAATCAAATGTTTTTTAAAGTAAAACATAAATTAAAATTAATAAAAATTTAAATTAAATTTGGAAAAAAATTCAAAACTTCTAGTGCTACGAAAAAAATAACTTAATTATTTACTTCCTGGATTATTTTTTTGTCATTTTTGCAGCACTAAGGTAACGTAATTATTGAATTCCTGTATGCAAATTTGTTAAATTTTCTCATTGTAACGTTTTTCAGCACACCAAGGTCTATGAGCCTGAAGAGTTTTACCATCGGCTCCAAGTCTTCACCGAGAACAAGAAGAAAATAGATCGTCATAACGCCGGGAATCACTCATTCACAAGTAACGTGAAACCATGTTAAGAAGACTATTACCACACAGTTTGATAGGTTTACAAAACATTATAAGGTTATACCATAGTCTTTGCGAATACTCTATTCTGATTGGCTGGAGAACATTCCATAGGTGTGGATTAACCCCTAATGTATGGACACCTAGATGGAACCGTTTACATTCTGTCCACTTTAATGCGTCGCCGCTGATTAAACTGTGTTGATAAGGGATTTATAAAGCCTAAAATATCCTGCCGTGCAATAGCCTCTGGACACCACAGGATGGCGCTCGCAACACAAGAGCTGTAGTAACGACAGTAGTAAAATAAAGTGGCTAAACTTAATGTCCTCTGGTTAAACTTTTAGAGAGAAATAAA
Organism: Ammodytes marinus; assembly: GCF_949987685.1. Classification (NCBI taxonomy): domain Eukaryota; kingdom Metazoa; phylum Chordata; class Actinopteri; order Uranoscopiformes; family Ammodytidae; genus Ammodytes; species Ammodytes marinus. Next base: position 36,519,733 of record NC_137230.1, read on the forward strand.
TTAAAAGAAGAAAGAAAAACTTCAAAAATCCTTTTTAAATGTTTCCCTAAAAAATCATTCTAAGGTTTAGGGCTGGCCCGAATTATTCGAATATTCGAATACTCGTTCGGAAAATTAGTATTCGGAGCTTAAATTAGTATTCGGAGCTTCGTTTTTTTTTTTTTTTTTTTTTTTTTTGCAAGAAGCTAGTACTGCAATATAATGTCATCAAATAATTTTATATTTGGATATAAAAGTTAGTAATATTGTAGTAGTAGTAGTAGTAGTAGTAGTAGTAGTATTGCTCATTTAGGAGGATATTACATCACTAAGTGTCATAGCGCATCCATTACTTCACCTCCGAGCGCGTAAATCTTCAACAAAATATGCAGATACTGTCAAAATCGGTTCCAGGGAATATATAGGGATTATTAACATTTTTTTTAATGTTGTTTTTGATGGTGTGTTTTTCTGGAACGAATATTCGCTCGGAAAAACCAACGAATATTCGAAGCCTGAAAAATGGCATTCGGGCCAGCCCTAATACGGTTATAAACAACTGTGAATGTTCTCATAACGTTGTCATTTCTCTAACGCAGTGGGACTCAATCAGTTCTCTGACTTGACATTTGAGGAATTCAGGAAATTCTACCTTTTGACAGAGCCTCAGGTATGATTCATGAATTGTTTCCATATTAGGTGCTTACTTTAAAGGTGCTCAGAGGAACTTTCAGTGTGTGTTAATTCTAGCGCCCCTCTTTGGACAAAAGTGGTAGTGTTTTTACCACGCCAGCTGTTGTTCCTGGGTGAGCGTATACCCATGACAAACGCATTAAGAAAAACTATATAAAAATAGCTTTCTTTGCACTGATGGTCTTGTTTGCTGTTATGTGTCATTCATGATCGTCAGACGAAAAATTAGACTGTTTCAGAAATATTTAAAAGTTCCTTGTAGCACCTTTAAAATGTATCTATACAGCCCCGGAAAAAATTAAGAGACCAGTCTGGATTTTCCTTCAATCTTCATCTCTACATTACTTATTGAAAATGCTCTTAATGAAAAAAATTTATTGGAATTTGGTAGAAATGTTGTCAGTAGTTTATATTATAAAACCAAAATGTTCATTCTACTCAAACATATGCCTCTAAATAGTTAAAACGAGAGACCCTGAACATTTGGAGTGGTCTCTTAACTTTTTCCAGAGCTGTATATATATATTTTTCCATTCATAATATTGTACGCTAATTTAAATGTACATTCCAATGCTATGCTTGTGTTCTGTTCTAGAACTGTTCTGCTACTAACGGTCGTCACGTCAACAGAACAGGACCAATCCCAGAGTCAGTCGACTGGAGGCTGAAGGGAAACTTTGTCACTCCAGTCAAGAACCAGGTATTGGGGGGGGGCGCCCTTAGCTCAGTTGGTAGGGCGTCCCCCCCCCCCCCATGGGCCTCGGCCAGCAGCAGACCCGGGTTAGATTCCAGCCCGCGGTCGTTCTCTGCATGTCACTCCCCTCTCTGCCCCATTTCAACTCTGTCTCTACACTATCAATAAAGCATAAAAATGCCAAAAAATATTCTTAAAAAAACAAAAAAAAAACAGGTATTTATTACATCACAAGTTCTCACAACACAAAAACTCCATCACAATATGGACAGGGTAGAATAATGACGAGACGGGTTACACTTTACAATAAGGGTTTACCAGTTTGTAAACGCTGCCATACTGAGAAATACAGAGAGAGTTTTGTGGAGCTGATAATAGGCTTAATCAACTTTGTGTCAACTCGTTTGGCGATGGCATGAATGTGTAACCGACATTCATTCATATGAAAAAGTTACGCACTATAGCTTTTAATATATATTTATCATTAATCAATTATTCCCTTATTGTGTCTTCAGGGAACCTGTGGAAGTTGTTGGAGGTTTTCCACCACCGGATGTTTGGAGTCAGTGAATGCTATCGCTACCGGGAAGCTAACGGCTCTGGTGAGATATGGGCTGTGTACTAAAAGCCCTACTGACGTCCTACTCATACTAACGTCCTACTAACGTCCTACTCATACTAGAGGCCCTACTAACGTCCTACTCATACTAAAAGCCCTACTAACGTCCTACTCATACTAGAAGCCCTACTAACAACCTACTCATACTAAAAGCTCTACTAACGTCCTACTCATACTAGAAGCCCTACTAACATCCTACTCATACTAGAAGCCCTACTAACGTCCTACTCATACTAACGTCCTACTAACGTCCTACTCATACTAAAAGCCCTACTGACGTCCTACTCATACTAAAAGCCCTACTAACGTCCTACTCATACTAGAAGCCCTACTAACGTCCTACTCATATTACCCAGGGAGCGTTGCATTCTAGAACTTTGTAGAACTTTCTTGATGATGTCATATTACACACTGCACCTTTAAATAATGGAAATAAAATCAGTTTTCCTTTCTGTCTCAGTCGGAGCAGCAGCTGATAGACTGCGCCAAAGACTTCAACAACCACGGATGCATGGGGTAAGCAACATGAACTGATTATAAGCCATAGCTTTAACGTTACGTTTCATTTATTCGCTTTTTCCTTTTATGTATGTATATACAGCTCTGGAAAAAAATGAAGAGACCAGTCTGGATTTTTCTTCAATCTTCATCTCTACATTACTTAATGGAAATGCTCTTTAATGACAATATTTCTGGGGGGAATTTGGTAGAAATGTTGTCAGTAGTTTGTAGAATAAAACCAAAATGTTCATTCTACTCTTTTTCAGTGGTCTTCCGAGTCAGGCATTTGAATACATCAGATACAACCACGGCCTCATGACGGAGGAAGACTATCCCTATAAA
>NC_137230.1:36527560-36540060 GCF_949987685.1 Ammodytes marinus
TCTCTCTCACACACACACAAACTGACTCTCTCTCTCTCTCACTCACGCACTGAATCTCTCTCTCTCTCACACACACACTGACACTTTCTCTCTCTCACACACACACACAATCTCTCTCTCTCTCTCTCACACACACACACACACACACACACACACAGTTTCTCTCTCACACACACACTGACACTCTCTCTCTCACTCACTCACACTCTCTTTCACTCACACACACACACACACACTGAATCTCTCTCACACACACTTACCCACTCCCCCCCACCCCCCCACCTTTTAACACCAGTCTGTAAACACATGTAGCCTTCCCGAGGCGTTTCCTCCCGCCAAAGCGTTCCTAGTTGGGTGAAACGCTACGATAGATTGCACTGTGCTCAGATTGTCTTGGTCTGTGAAGGTGTGTAGCAGCTCTCCGCTCTCGTGAAACACCTGTACCTGCCTCACTCTCGCCATGCTGCCAACCCCAAAACAGGCCTCTAGTTTGGGGTCCCACACCGCGGAGAGCTTGGACAGATAGCGCCCCGTGTGCACGTTATGTCTGGGGGGAGAAAAAAAATTAAAAAAAATGCATAAGTAAAAACTGTTAAACCTGCAGTGTGTAGAATTCTGGGTTTTATTTCCTAGCAGATTTTGTAGAAAGTAATTATAATATCCATAAGTACATTTAATTTAGTGCATAATAGCTGATTTTTTTTTTTTTATTATTTATTTTTCCCTTAGAAAGGGTCTCATATATGTCCATATTTCTGCATATTTTGGACCAAGGCCTAGTGCCGCCATCTTGAAAGTGTCATAGTTGGAATGTCATCAGGTGCATTGTTTACAATTTAGAATTGTTCTTGTCCTTGAAGGCCACTGTAGCTTCTGTTATTATTCTAAAGGGGTGGGGTTACCCAGGGAGCGTTGCATTCTAGAACTTTGTAGAACTTTCTTGATGATGTCATATTACACACTGCACCTTTAATTGACAAGCTGTTAATTAAAAAAGGTGCAGTATACTATACAGGGTAACTTACCACACATTTTTTCCAATACATTTTCCATGAAATTTAACCCACTTTCCGTATCCTTACTTTGGCCTCTTCCACAATCATATCATATCGCTGAATCATTTCTCTTGAGCAATATGTTATATTCGTCATTTAAAATCCAGGCATTTCACACCTACACAAACTCGCATACACAACATACTCAAATTGACGACAAACTTGGTATGAGACACACACACACACACACACACACACACACACACACACGCACACACACACACTGAAATAAGTGGATTTACCTGATGGATGTCAGCAGTGGAGAGTTACCAGTCATTGCAGACGTGTCATATATCCTGTTAAAAGAGTTGAGGACAGACAATGAGCTGTAACAGGATTCCTTTCAAACAAATTAATGTATATATGTGTGTGTGTGTGTGTACATTTTGAGATTAACTATATATTTAACTTAAGGTGCTACGAGGAACTTTTAAGTATTTCTGAAAAAGTCTCATTTTTCCTCTGATGATCATAAATGACATGTAACAGCAAACGAGACCATCAGTGCAAAGAATGCTATTTTTCTATAGTTTTTCTTAATGCCTTTGTCATGGGTATACGCTCACCCAGGAACAACAGCTGGCGTAGTAAAAACACTACCGCTTTAGTCCAAAGGGGGCGCTAGAATTGACAAAAGCTGAGTGTAGTTGTGTAGCTTTTTCAAATGACTGTTTGTGTTAACGAGAACACATATCTTTCAAACACTGAATCGTTTGAAAGAGAAGTATAATGTTTGGTGTGGGGGAACCTGTCTGTCTGTCTGTCTGTCTGTCTGTCTGTCTGTCGTTCTGTAAAATATAGCAAAAATGTTCAGAGGTAGTAGTGTCTAAGAAATCAGTAAAAAATAAAACTGGTAACGCTTTAAAGTAAGGGTTCATATTTGAACTGTTAGTAATCTTTTTATTGTTTACTGTTACCGAAAAAAACTGTAATAAAAGCGCTTTAGTGAGGACTCTGTTCCCTATCAATCAACTAGAAAACTAAATGAAGGTGTTTTAAAAAGGAGCTACGAGGAACTTTTAAATATTTCTGAAACAGTCTCATTTTTCCTCTGATGATCATAAATGACATGTAACAGCAAACGAGACCATCAGTGCAAAGAATGCTATTTTTATATAGTTTTTCTTAATGCCTTTGTCATGGGGTATACGCTCACCCAGGAACAACAGCTGGCGTAGTAAAAACACTACCGCTTTTGTCCTAAGGGGGCGCTAGAATTAACACAAACTGAAAGTTCCTCGGAGAACATTTAATAACATGTAGACTTTTTTTTCAGTGGTCTTCCGAGTCAGGCATTTGAATACATCAGATACAACCACGGCCTCATGACGGAGGAAGACTATCCATATAAAGGACAAGTATGACAATTTTATTTTTCTTTAAAGATTGGCTGTGTTCTAATCCCCAAAGAATGCTACTTTTATATAGTTTTTCTTAAAGGCCTACTTCACCGGTTTGAATATGAAGGTGTATTGAATTCTGAGATCCTGTGTAGTATAAATGTGCAAAAAAAAATTAAAATCGGTTCATCCTAGCCTGAGAAAAGGCAGAAAGAGTGTTTTTTTTAACCCTATATTTCTCTTCCTCGTGACATCACAGAAAGAGAAATATAGGGTTAAAAAAAACGTACTTTGTAAATATTTCTGTGATGTCACAGTAAAATACATCACAGTAATATTTACAAAGTAAGTTTTTTTTTTAACCCTATGTTTCTCTTTCTGTGATGTCACGAGAAAGAGAAATATAGGGTTAAGAAAAACACTCTTTCTGCCTTTTCTCAGGCTAGGATGAACCGATTTTAATTTTTTTCGCACATTTATACTACATAGGATCTCAGAATTCAATACACCTTCATATTCAAACCGGTGAAGTAGGCCTTTAATGCCTTTGTCATGGCTTTACCTGATGGTGTCGTCCATGCAGGTGGTCAGGACTCTGTCTCCGGTGTGAGGGGAGAAGTAAGCGCTGGAGATGCTCTTGGAATGTCCACTCAGCTCACAGACAGACGAGCTTTTACACTTCTTCAGACATCGGCTGTCGTAGATATTCACCGTCCTAGAGAAATGATTAAAGCTCCCATATTATACACTTTTCGGTTCTATTATACACCATATTATATGGTCTTAGTGGTCCCTAATACGTTCTATTATACACCATATTATATGGTCTTAGTGGTCCCTAATACGTTCTATTATACACCATATTATATGGTCTTAGTGGTCCCTAATACGTTCTATTATACACCATATTATATGGTCTTAGTGGTCCCTAATATGTTTTTCTTTAATTGTTTGCTGAAAAAAACTTTCAGATAATTTATTGTACTATGCTGATGTTCAGCTAATCTCACAATGGCCTATTTTTTAAAAACAGCTGCAGCTCCCCTCGTAAATATACAATCTTTGAGCTGCCCCCGCCCCCTGTCTGGAAGCGAAGCCAGATACGCCTCGCCCTCTGTCTGTCAGGGCCGTGGACCAATAAGAAATAGGGGTGTGGGCTGCACAGTGGAAGCTTCTGGCTTTCCAGTTTGTGAGGTCAGAAAAGGGGAAAATTCTGACTGGAGTATATTGGGGGTGAGGGGTGGGGGTTTCAGAAAGGGGGAGAGTGAGAACAGGAGAGATTGTTATTTTTTTTTATATTTTGGCAGTCTCTAGGCACACCGTGGACCCATGGATATGTTAGAACACATTTAAAAAGTGCATTTAGCATAATATGTGACCTTTAAGAAAAAAACAAGAATCATTAAGTAGCGTCTGACGTGTGAGTGAGTGGGGGGGGGGGGGGGGGGGGGGGGGGAGAGAGAGAGAGAGAGAGTGAGAGAGAGACACATACCAGCTTTCTGCCACGGCGAAGTATTGCCTCTGTAGAGGATGGACGCTGACACAACGTAAAGTCTTTGGGTCCATAGAGTGGAGGGACTCGTGGGAATTCCTACAGAGAAATACAAGTACATCATTATCACACACACACACACACACACACACACACACACACACACACACACACACACACACACACACACACACACACACACACACACACACACACACACACACACACACACACACACACACACACACACACACACACACACACACACACACACACACACACACACACACACACACACACACACACACACACACACACACACACACACACACACACACACACTTAAAGAGTGAATCATTACTGAAAAGCTAAGTCTTATTTATAAAAAAAATAAAATTACATGTTTAACCTTTATTTCTACAGGTAAATCCCATTGAGACCGGAGACTCTTTTTCAAGGGAGACCTGTTTTCCTTTCCCACACACACACATTCGCACACCGATAGCAGGCTAACTATCGACATTCACACGAGGCAAGGTGGGTGAAGTGTCTTGTCCAAAGACACAACAACCATGACACAGGAGGCAGGGCGGGGGGGACATAAAACCTGACATAAAACCTTGCACTTTTCAACTATTCTCATTCACATGTCTGCTTTTACACTAGTACAAATCAAACGTCCAAAATGTTACATTAAAGCTGGGGTATATGATTTCTGATTGGTCAAAGTTAACATGAGCTGTACACTTTGACCAATCAGAGCGAGGCTCCGATTCTCTGTTCTTATTGGCTGTTGGGACTGTCCATTCACTTTGGCACGACTTTGTTGGTGTAGCGTGTCAGGGAGGGACCATAGGGGAGGGACCAAAGAGAACAAGTGGAGCGGTTGAGGTATTTGGATTCGAATCTCTATCCCAACTGCTATTTTCTCCCCAAATCCTCCACCCCAGCTTTAAGGGGTACATTTCAAATGAATATTAACCAAGCCCCAACCTCAGCGATTTTTACCAGCATCCAATAAGGAAGTGACCACAACTGTACTAACCAGAAGTGCCACTAGGAGGGTGGAAGCAGAAGACAGCCATCTCTCATTGACTCACTTGTTAAACAGGCTGTTTTCAAAGTCTTATTAAACCTATTTACAGCCTGGTCCACAAAACCATTTTAGTCTGTATGTTTAGGTCATATCTCCATGACAACACTGAGGGGGGTGAATTTTTTTGGACCACGCTAGTTTTTATTTTATCGGAGGTTAAAATGTATTGGCGCGATCTCTTGAGTGACAGCTCTCCGCCCGTTGTCCCTCACTTTGCCTCGGAGGTATACGTCAGCTATCTCCCTCCCCCCTCACAGAATGGCGACGTGCACAAAGCAGGATTATTGGATGCCGTGTGAATAACTGAGGTCAGCCCGGATGCTACATCCATATTATTTACTATCTATGGTATTAGCTCACCCCGGGGTCCGTCTGTCCACTATGGCCACTTCTCCATCCCAGTTCCCCACTAGCAGAGTGGAACAGTCATGTGACAGGAAGTCAAATGTTTTCAGGCCGTCGGAAATGTCATAAACCTGGAAGGATACACACAGACAGACTGACATCAGCTGGTGTGTGTGTGTGTGTGTGTGTGTGTGTGTGTGTGTGTGTGTGTGTGTGTGTGTGTGTGTGTGTGTGTGTGTGTGTGTAGTACTTTGCATTTTGAGGAAATGAGATGCTTTGGTTATATTTGATTTTTTAAATTTTTGGTAAAAAAAAGGTAATCATTTCTACACACAGTACCTTTAAAACTTGAGATTACAGTCAGGCATTTACCTACAAACTTCTACAGTATAACAAAAAATAGCAAAAGTAGCAATCTTACATGTTATAATTATCTTTATATTATATTATATCTTGGTTTGTGTCCTTGTGTGATGGTGCAGATGTTTGTTTGTGTGTCTTGTGGAAAAAATAAATAAATAAATAATCTCACATCAAACACAGCCTCGTCGTCAATATAAATAAGTAGCAATAGTAGTAATAGACTAGACTAGAGGGAGATGATACACATGATAAAACGAGTATTCGAAATCCTGTAAAATGGTATTCGGGCTAGCCCTAAATAGTAGTATTCTCACATCTTCAAACAGAGCCTTGTTTAGGTCCATACAGCGCAGCGATCCGTCGTAGGAGAGAGAGAGCAGCTGGTGTGAACAGGCCGGGGAGAAAGACAGGCAGCAAACTGGACGAGAGTGAGGCTGGAACAGGAGCACCCCATCATCTCCACAGGCCCCGCCCTGGAGGGAGACAAGGCAAGGCAACTTTATTTATATAGCACAATTCAAACACAAGGCCATTCAAAGTGCTTTACAGGGGCAAGCAGGGCTGTAAACTAACTTTTTGGCTCACCTGCCAAGGGGACCGGTAGATGAAAGAATCTACCGGCCAAGTACATTTTTTACCGGCCAAATAATAAATTGCCTCTTTTTGTTGCATATATACATCTGTTTCAGTACTTTTCATTGAGATAACAGTATTATATAGCAGTACATGCTTAGAAAAGAGGCCAAAGTAATATTTAGAAATACATTTTAATATTATATTAATTTAGTTTCATTCATTTCATTTCAAACATTGCACATTTAAAACTTTAACAGTGCAAAACTGTGACAAAGGAAACACTCATTTAGGGCTGCAACTAACGATTATTTTAATAATCGATTAATCGGCCGATTATTTTTTCGATGAATCGGATTAAAAAAAACAGTGCAGACTGCAGTGTCAAAACACCAGGTTATTGCTCCAATGTCCCGGAACAATTAAAAGTAATATTAAATGATAAAAAATGAATAATAAACCTAACTGGGATAACACAAAAAAAACATACAATGTATGATATACATTTATACAGTATATAAGGGATGTCCATGGTAAACCAGTCGACCGATAAGATTTTTAACCGGTAAATACTAACGGTTAAAAAAAATAAATCATCTTAATTTCTCTCAGGTGACAGGAGATCATTCATTTTTATGGATAGTGATACCATTTGAGACTCCTTAACGATCCAAGTCTTTATTGATATCACTATTGATACTTTTCTATTATTTTGTTGAAATAGAACTTGTATTATTGCTTTAATTGCTGATATGATCATAGCTCAAGATAGGACATTAAACAGGTCATAATTCCATCTTTACTATCTATTTTATATTGGTGGGAAAATCGCCAAAATCTAAAAAATTTTTTTTTTTGTGTTGCATTTGAACACATCAATCATATTACTGAGCCGGCCTGAACACATCACAGTTGACATGTTTGCTACTTTTTTTAAGCTAACTAGCTCTATATCCTTCCGATTTTAACATGGATTTAAAAACTGGATTACTATTTTTAACTGACGGGACTTTCTACACCGTTCGGTTGTATGATTACTGCCGCTGCTTTGAATGTCTGTTGATGTGCCGATGCCGACTCTCCGAGCCCGTCTGCACACAGTCTGCAGCAGCAGCAGCTGACAGAGTTTGTTTGGACTAGACGGATACTGAGTTGAAGGAGTTTTTTTAACCCAAATACAGCAAAGGTACAACACTTTTATATAGGCCTACAATCCAGTGTTAGATATGACCAAAATACAAGCTGTGGCCGCTCACACTACAGCTTTCCCGCACCGCTTCACGTGAAGGCTCGCTGTGGGTGTGCATGAACCTGTCGGCGGCTGGATGTAAACAGTGCCGCGCCTGCAAGTGATTTATGAATCGCGCGACTCAACGAATCGATGACCAAATTCGTTGCCAACGCTTTTACTAATCGATTTTATCGATTCGTTGTTGCAGCCCTACACTCATTACTTATCATCAGAACTAAAAATGGGACCAATCCGATCCAGTATCTATTTAGAGCTCCATTGCTGCGCTCGAACTGCTTTTGCTGCGCCAAAACTTTTAAAGAGCGGCGTTCTTCTTATACATTCTGTGGCAGTGACGCGCACGCTACGTTTCGTCGGGGGAGCTACTTCAGTGTGACACACAACAAATCACCAGTTTAGCTTGACGTTTGCTACCGTCATAATTTATCAGTTTACTGCTACTACAATGTTTTGTTCTATCATGCATAATTTATCGCAAGAGCACGACCATCGGCCCCAGTGGCATGTATCCCTCCAAAATTAAGTCGCCAGGGGAATATTTTGGTCGCATTTGGCGAGTGGCGACCGCTAGTTTACAGCCCTGGGGGCAAGATTAGAATACATAAAACACATTAGAAGACATTTAAAAGCGAATGAAAAGAAGTAAAACATTTAAATAAAATAAAAATTGCAGGTTAAAATAGAAACAGAAAAGTCTTCAGACTCGATTTAAAAGAACTGAGAGTTGCAGCAGACACACAACAACAACTAAGAAAAAAAAGCAGAGAGAGAGAGAGTGAGTGAGTGAGTGAGTGAGTGAGTGAGTGAGTGAGTGAGTGAGTGAGTGAGTGAGTGAGTGAGTGAGTGAGTGAGTGAGTGAGTGAGTGAGTGAGTGAGTGAGTGAGTGAGTGAGCGAGCGAGCGAGCGAGCGAGCGAGCGAGCGAGTGAGTGAGCGAGCGAGCAACAGTCTATGGTGTGTGTGCATATCAATACGTACCATGTTCCACAGCCCGACCCTGCCCAGTTTGTCTCCTGTGGCCATAAAGAGGCTGCTGGTGCTGGGGTGGAAGGCCACAGAGAAGGTCCTGTCATACACCACCTTAGCAACCTGGTCTGCAGTTATCCTCATGCTCTTTAGGGCTGCGCGGTAGCTAGGGAGAGACATCCAGACAATAATTATAACACTTTACAATTAGGGTACATTGTACATTTTCTAAGGGAATGGTCCCTATTAGAACTATACCTGAAATAAGAATGGTCTAGAGTAACAGGGGTATTAGATTGAAAAGTGACTTTAGAAGCACATGACATATTTAAACTGGCCCTGCAACTGCTAGTTTTATTTGACTTATTTTACTCTTTTATTTATATCTGTTTTTTTCTTTTGGTCTATATGTCTTGTATCACTGAGTTCAATGTATTGTCTCACAAAAAAAAACCCACAAAAAAACAAAACCAATAAGTGTACATTAAAGGTGCAGTGTGTAATGTGACATCATCAAGAAAGTTCTACAAAGTTCTAGAATGCAACGCTCCCTGGGTAACCCCAACCCTTTCAAATAATAACAGAAGCTACAGTGGCCTTCAAGGACAAGAACAATTCTAAATTTTAAACAATGCACCTGATGACATTCCAACTATGACACTTTCAAGATGGCGGCACTAGGCCTTGGTCCAAAATATGCAGAAATATGGACATATATGAGACCCTTTCTAAAGCCCCTATCTCACTGGGCTGCGACAGTGTGCGACAAGTTGGAGACACAAAATTGCGACAAAATATGCAAATTAGCGACAATTTTCACTTGCAGTCTCACTGAGTTGGTTCCTCACGACACGTTTGCGAATGTCCTGCCCAACACTTGCCAGGAGGTCGCTTTTATGTCTCGCGAACGTCTGGCGAGCGTCCACGACCGTCTCATTTTTGTCTCAAATCAGTCGCAATTTAGTTTCATATGTCGCCAACCCCTCGCAAAGTTGTCTCACATTGCTCGCACTTTCTGACTCGCGGAAACTAAATTGAGAAGGGTTTGCGACGCGTTGGAGACACCTGCGACCACTCTGAGACTGTTTTGAGACAGATTTGTCGCACACTTTTTTTGAACATGTTCAAAATTCATGCGACAGGACTGCGCGGCTCTGCGACTCATGCGAGGAAATTGAGACCTCCGCGAACGTTTGGAGACAGTTTAGAGACTCGTTTGCGAATGAAGTCTCCAACTTGTCGCAAACAGTCGCAGCCCAGTGAGATAGGGGCTTAAGGGAAAAATTAATTATTAAAAAAAAAAAATTCAGATATTATGCACTAAATTAAATGTACTTATGGATATTATAATTACTTTCTACAAAATCTGCTAGGAAATAAAACCCAAAATTCTACACACTGCAGGTTTAATTCACAGTTAGTCAATGCTATTATCGGTTAGTTCCAAAACTAAGAATCTTACTCTTTCAGATCAAGCGCCGTCTTTCTGTCTTGGGTTGACTCCTATGAAAGAAAAAAGAAAATGTCAAGCATTCTCCAGAATCACTGACTTCACCTTTTCAATACAAATCATTATTCTTGCTCGCGTGTGTGTTTGTGTGTGTTCGTGTATGTGTGACAAACTTTCCTAGATCAATAAATAAAAGCATTTCAAAATAAAAGAGTTCTGTCTCACCTCAGAGCAGAGCTGTTGAAGTTGTGAAGACAGAGTGAATCCTTCCTCCATGTTGATCGCTTCCATGGGCAGAGGACCAGCAGCTTTCTTCACAAACTTAAAGGAGAAGGAAATTATATATTTTTTTTTGTTAAGATAAGTGTTAAATCGCTCTTTATTCATACAGTGATCACTTACATAATGTGCACATTTCATAAAGCCGATCTCTCAGTCAGCTGCTTTGCATGTAATCGGCAAATAAACTTTTCGGGGATCCCGAAATTGATATCCAATCACAAGAGAGAACGCTACAAACCAACACCCATCTCACTCCATGGTCTCACTGCCGGTGCACGCCAGAGCGACAGATGGGTGAATGTTTATGCGCCTACAATGGCGGAGCAGGTACATTTTTTTGATGGTTTTTAATCATGTTTTATCACACTTATGGATCTGAGATGATGCTAGATAAATCGCTGCTTGAAGACCGCAGTGCATTAATGTGGTGACGTAGGGACGAGCGAGGGGACCGCTAACTGCAGTAACTGACGGGAAGTTAGCTAAAAGAACCATTCCACTGACAGCACCTTTAAGTCACTCTTATTAAAGCTGGGGTATGTGATTTCTGATTGGTCAAAATTAACATGAGCGGTACACTTTGACCAATCAGAGCGAGGCTCCGATTCTTAAAAAAAAAAAAAAAAAAAAAAAAAGAAAAAACAGATTCTCTGTTCTTATTGGCTGTTGGGACTGTCCATTCACTTTGGCACCGACGTTGTTGGTGTAGAGCGTGTCAGGGAGGGACCAAAGAGAACAAGTGGAGCGGTTGAGGTATTTGGATTCGAATCTCTATCCCAACTGCTATTTTCTCCCCAAATCCTCCACCCCAGCTTCAATGCTTCCCATACGTATCTACCTGTGGCTGTGTGTATGTCGGTTTCTCTTTGGGCAGCGTCAGTGTTTCTGCCTCTTTGTGCTGCAGACGGAGAGACTTACGAGAGGGAAGCAAATCCTTTACAACAGGCTCCCTCTGCAGCCTGCAAGAGATATTGAGAACTGATTAACACACACACACACACACACACACACACACACACACTAGCCTACAAGAGACATTAAGAACTGTTTACAGAGGCTAGGCTATTTATATTATGGAACACACACACACACACATAGCCTACAGACCGGAGACCCCCCCCTTTTTTTTTTTTTAAAGATTATTTTTTTGGCATTTTCAAGCTTTATAAGACAGTACAGAGTTGACTAAAGAGTAGTGAAAGGTAGGGGATCTTGAGGAGATATTCACTGATTTTGACACACACACACACACACACACACACGCACACGCACACACACACACACACACACACACACACACACACACACACACACACACACACACACACACACACACACACACACACACACACACACACACACACACACACACACACACACACACACACACACACACACACACACACACACACACACACACACACACACGCGCACCTCTTGAGACCCTTCTGAGATGCTTTTTTCCGTGACAACTCTTTCAACTCTTCAGATGCCTTTGGACAAGAAAAACATTCGATTAAAAGGAATACTTCACTTGTGTGTCATGTGTGGCACAGATGAAAGGGCCTAGGTTAAATATGCCTTGTGTTTCGCTGTGTGTGTGTGTGAGAGTGAGTGAGTGTCAGGTTTGTTTATAAGCACATTTTACTATCTACCTACCTATCTATCTACCTACCCATCTATCTATCTACCTATCTATCCTCCCTTTACTTACGTCGACAATGCACAGCAGGCACGGATATTTGTTTGTCCGTCTGTTTTTGTGTGTGTGCGCGCATGTCATGTTTGTATATAAGTACATTTACTATCTATCTATCTGTCTGTCCGTCTGTCTGTCCATCCGTCTGTCCATCTATTCATTCCATCACACACACACACACACACACACACACACACACACACACACACACACACACACACACACACACACACACACACACACACACACACACACACACACACACACACACACACACACACACACACACACACACACACACACACACACACACACACACACACACACACACACACACACACACACACACACACACACACACACACACACACACACACACACACACGTCAAGAATAGATTATGTTTATTATTCATAAAGATATTGCACCAGTTCCTTCAGTCTTTGTTTTGTACGTAATAAATGCAGAAACACATGCGTACAGAAAGTGGTATCTTACAGTGAGACCACATCGGAGTCTGTCTGTCTGTCTGTCTGTCTGTCTGTCTGTCTGTCTGTCTGTCTGTCTGTCTGTCTGTCTGTCTGTCTGTC
>NC_137230.1:36545060-36547560 GCF_949987685.1 Ammodytes marinus
AACTTTGACCAATCAGAGATCACATACCCCAGCTTTAATTTGCCATTTTTACACTTTCTTAAACCCTCATATACTTAAACAACATCTCATAGCAACCACCATAATAACATTTATCTTAAAGGAATACTTCACCCATACGGAACCGGCGTTCAATCATTATAAAATAACTATTATAATATAATGAATGAGGTTTTTCTTCCCTCAGTCTTCCCTTGGCCCAGCTGTCCTGTCAATCCTAACCCTGTAAAATGTAGGGTAAGACAGTGAGACCATAAAACACTCTTTCTGCCTTTTCTCAGACTAGGATGAACCGATTTCTAAAATTGTTTGCACATTTATACTACACGGGATCTCAGAGTTCAATACACCTTCATAATTTCACCGGTGAAGTAGGTCTTTAATAAACGTTGACTTACGCTCATAAATGTAACTTTTTTTCATTATGCCCTTCAAGAAATAGTTGAAATGTCGAAAGCAGACGTCCTCTAAGCTCCACTAATAACTGCACTGTATCGGAGTGAAGGGATTGGATATTGATCAATGTTATTAGTGGAGCTTGGAGGACACACACACACACACACACACACACACACAAACACACACACACACACACTCACAGCGTAGAGGACGTCTGCTTTCAGTCAAAATGAGGTTGGAGCCCATTGTCTGTCTGTCTGTCTGTCTGTCTGTCTGTCTGTCTGTCTGCCTGCCTGTCTGTCTGTCTGTCTGTCTGTCTGTCTGTCTGTCTGTCTGTCTGTCTGTCTGTCTGTCTGTCTGTCTTATGACCATAGCAAAGATGCATCGTTAAGATTTTAATAACGTTTTTCTTATGAGTTATTGATTCTGATTATCTTTCCAGTTAGTCCCCACACTCCGGAGGGGGTCAGAGCGCAGGGTCAGCCATAGTACAGCGCCCCTGGAGCAGTTTGGGGTTAAGTGTCTTGCTCAAGGACACAATGGTAGAGATGGTGGGCACCGTAGATAGCATCCACCACTAGTTTTACTACTAACACCCTCCTGTCCGGTGCTGGGGATCCAACCAGAGACCTCATGGTTACTGGGAGGAGGAACCAGAGACCTCATGGTTACTGGGAGGAGAAACCAGAGACCTCATGGTTACTGGGAGGAACCAGAGACCTCATGGTTACTGGGAGGAGGAACCAGAGACCTCATGGTTACTGGGAGGAACCAGAGACCTCATGGTTACTGGGAGGAGGAACCAGAGACCTCATGGTTACTGGGAGGAACCAGAGACCTCATGGTTACTGGGAGGAGGAACCAGAGACCTCATGGTTACTGGGAGGAGGAACCAGAGACCTCATGGTTACTGGGAGGAGGAACCAGAGACCTCATGGTTACTGGGAGGAGGAACCAGAGACCTCATGGTTACTGGGAGGAGGAACCAGAGACCTCATGGTTACTGGGAGGAGGAACCAGAGACCTCATGGTTACTGGGAGGAGGAACCAGAGACCTCATGGTTACTGGGAGGAACCTCTTCTCTAGATCATACTACCACCCCAAAGTTTATAGCTGACATTTCAACTTCATTCACTACATTGTTGACTTTTTTCTTGAATAGCATAATAATAAAAAAAATCCTCTTTTTTCTCTCCTATGTCCCTCATACTCTAACATACTTATTCTTTCAAATACTTTACTTCAACCCACACATGACAACGTACACTAAATATTGCAACATCTTAATAAATATAAAAAATAAAGGCAACTATATATCTGTGGAAGCAGCTTGAATCAAAACCCTGTAAGTGTGATTTTCGTGTACAAAATAAAATGCTTTGAGATGGATGGACTTTGGATTTTCAAAATAAAATGTGTGTTCCTTTCCTCGCAGTGATGGTGGAATATACACTGAACCAAAAAATATAAACGCATCACTTTTGTTGTTTTTGCTACAATTTTTCATGAGCTGAAACCAAAGATATAGGATTTTTTCTATGCACGGAAAAGTACTATTTCTCTCAATTGTTTTTCACAATGTCTTTTTTTTTTATATATATTTTTTTTTGGCATTTTTATGCTTTATTGATAGTGTAGAGACAGAGTTGAAATGGGGCAGAGAGGGGAGTGACATGCAGAGAATGACCACGGGCTGGAATCGAACCCGGGTCCGCTGCTGGCCGAGGCCCATGGGGGGGGGGGGGACGCCCTACCAACTGAGCTAAGGGCGCCCCCTTTTTCACAAATGTGTTCAATTCTGTGTTAGTGGTAGAGAAATTAACATTTGAGGAGAGTTTGGATTAAATATGTCACTGAATATGTCACTGAATATGTCATTGTTTTGAATTGTGTTTTGCGTTGTCATGTGTACAGATAGATATTCTCAAAACACGTGGTGTGTGTGTCGTTGTGTGTGTGTGTGTGTGTGTGTGTGTGTGTGTGTGCGTGCAAGTGTGTGTGTGTGTGTGTGTGTGTGTGTGTGTGTGTGTGTGTGTGTGTGTGTGTGTGCGTGCAAGTGTGTGTGTGTGTGTGTGTGTGTCA
>NC_137230.1:36562560-36565060 GCF_949987685.1 Ammodytes marinus
ACAGGTGTGCCTTAGACTGTCCACAATAAAAGGCCACTCTTGTTCACAGATTTGTGAACAATGTTTGAGAGAAATGGTACAATTGTGTATCTGGAATGAATTTTAGATCTTTAAGTCCATCTCATGAAAAATGGGAGCAAAAACAAAAGTGTTGCGTTTATATTTTTGTTGAGTGTATATATACAGTATATTGAGCTTTTTGGATTTACCCACTATACAGTATAGATATCTATAAAGGCTCAGTGAATGGGCCGTGCAAATGGCATATTAATTAAATATAGTTTGTTTTAACAGTAAAAGTCTTATGGTGCGTTTGGGGCGTAAGGGGCATAAGGGGCGGTCACTTTTACATACAAAGTCAATGTACAGACGCGAATAGACTCAAATTCACCTCGCACGGCGCGTTTGCCGCTGCAAGAACACGCAAAATTCGCGTCTACCGCTCATTTGCTTGAGGTGAATATTTTTGGCATGAGGTCCCGCAGTGATTATCACGCGTTTCACGGGGCGCAGCGCGAATGTTCACGTTTGGTGTGGATGCACCTTTACTCACCATTTGAGGAAGTGTATCCTCCTGTTTCCTTGCAGCACGGTGAAACCAAACGGAGTGAAAGCCAGAAAGGCCGGGTTCCCAGACACATCCTGATGATTAGAACATTAATATTACATTGAGTATTATTTCTTCTTCTTATTAACTACATTTATGAATAAAACATCAAGACAGTAGTGAAACAAATTCACTTTGTAAGTAACTGAAAAGGTAGTTCACATTTATTTAAGGCAAACACAATTGAGATTTCTGTCTATTGACTATTTTGCTTCAATAACATCTTTCATCTTCTTCGTCTTCTTTCATACTAGTAAACAGTTAGGTAACGCTTAGTAAATGCCTATTAAACTAAATTTTGGGTTTTATTTCCTAGCAGATTTTGTAGAAAATAATTATAATATCCATAAGTACATTTAATTTAGTGCATAATAGCTGAATTTTTTTTTTTTAATTATTAATTTTTCCCTTAGAAAGGGTCTCATATATGTCCATATTTATGCATATTTTGGACCAAGGCCTAGTGCCGCCATCTTGAAAGTGTCATGGTTGGAATGTCATCAGGTGCATTGTTTAGAATTTAGAATTGTTCTTGTCCTTGAAGGCCACTGTAGCTTCTGTTATTATTCTAAAGGGTTGGGGTTACCCAGGGAGTGTTGCATTCTAGAACTTTGTAGAACTTTCTTGATGATGTCATATTACACACTGCACCTTTAAGCCTTAATTAAGCTTTAACTAACAGTTAATTAATGTACACCTATTGTAAAGTGTTACACAATAGTTTTGTCTCCTATACAACCATCTATAACAACCATTATCTAATTATTAGTTGTGTTTCAATACTCTGAACCATAATTCTCAACTTCTAAAGCACTTACATCAACTAAACTTTCCATAATCATTCTAAGCACTATTCCCCCCCCCCCCTATTCCCCTAGAGTGTCTTGCCTATAAATAACATGCAAAATAACTCACTTATAAGTTCATAAAAAGCCTAAGTTTGGCTGATAATAAACAGAGTAAAATAGTTTTGAAGAGACATCACCTTGCAGGGATGAGGGTCCACTCCGTAGGTTTCTAGCAGTTGAGCTTTGTGCAGGAAGTTTAACTCTGACTCGTCAGGGGTTTGACCTCTGGGAGGGAAAAAACAAACAATAAGTCAGACAAATCAATCAATCAATCAATCAATCAATCAATCAATCAATCAATCAATCAATCAATATTTAATATAGCCCAATATCACAAACAAAAAGTTATTTAATTTTTTTTAAAGTTCTATAATATTTTTAAATTAGTTCGAAACTATGAGAGAGTAATTAAGTTAAATAGGCTATATAATATAGAATATATGTTTGTGTCTCTGCTTGTGTGTGTGTTGTCTGTGTCTCTGTGTGTCTGTGTTTGTGTGTCTCTCTGTGTGTGTCTCTGTGTATGTGTGTGTGTGTATCACAGACCTAAATAGATCTCTTGAGGATAAATAAAGGTTAAATGGAATAAACAATAATAAATGTGTGTATCCTGGTGTGTCTCTTACATGAGCTCAGTCTTGTGGATGTCGGCGATTCTTCGTTCTAGTTTCTCTGAGTGTTTTGGGAAGAACTGGAACTTAGAGCTGTAGCCTTCAGGATGTTTCCCTGGGTCATAGTCGCCGATCTCAGCTGGAAAGAAGGGGAAATTAAAAAAGAGAATTATTAAGAAGTTGGATGACTTTTTAATAAGCTTAGATACTTGCCCTTCAAACCTCATCTTTGTCTGAAAAAGCATTTAATAATATGTGATACAAGCCGGAATTTTTATTTTTTTGCAGGAATAAAAAGTTAAAGGTGCAGTGTGTAATATGACCTCATCAAGAAAGTTCTACAAAGTTCTAGAATGCAACGCTCCCTGGGTAACCCCAACCCTTTAGAATAATAACAGAAGCTACAGTGGCCTTCAAGGACAAGAACAATTCTA
>NC_137230.1:36590060-36595060 GCF_949987685.1 Ammodytes marinus
TGCAATTTTTGGTGCAGTCAATTAGTGTACATGTATCTTACCATAAACTAGTAGCATAGAAAACGTGAAAATTGTGAAAAAACTGCTTTAAGTGAATCCTAAAGAAGAACAATGTCTCTGTGTGAACTGATTATTTTCTAGAGATCTGTTGATCTGTTAAAAAATTGTGTGAGTGTAAGGGAATCTAAATAAATTGGTAGGTATGCTGGGCTAAGTCAGAAATGTGCTACTATCTTAAAATAATAATGAGCCCTTGCTCCCCCAACTGTCCCTGCAAGTCCCTGGTTGATAAGTTAGTCTCTCTACAAATACATGTATGTATTTCTGTTTTTCACTCTGCTTTAAGGTTCATCACAGGAGATGCTCATGACACACACCATTGTCTTTTATATGAAAAGGTTGGGTGGTCCTCCCTTAAAGAGAGACGTGACGCACATTGGCACGTTTTTATTTACAAAGCCTTGACCGGGAAGCTTCCTCGTTATTTAACAGAAATGCTGCAAATTTCAGGTGGGCTTTATCAGACCCGCTCCACTGACATGCTTATGCTTTATGTCCCACAAGCCCGGTCTGAGCTGGGAAAGACAGCTTTTAGCTTCAGTGCCCCTGACTCCTGGAACAACTTACAGCAACAAATTAAACTAAATACCTTCATATCCTTTAACAAATTTAAACAAACTATCTTAAATCTGCCAAACTCTACCTGTAACTGTTTTAATTAGGCTATATTGTACTTTCACCCATTTAATTTTAATTGCTGCCACTCTTCACCACTGTGTAAATGTTTCAATTGTTTTTCTCTTCACCTGTTGTTGTGTATTTGATGTTTTTGCATTGAATATTGTTTATGTATTGTTGTTTTTCCTTTGAATTTGTTTTGATCTCGACGTCATTGTAAATGAGGGTCACCCCTCAATTGGTCTCTCGAGGATAAATAAAAGTTAAACAAATAAATAAAATAAAAATTATTGAGGGATGAGCGCACTCACACTCATTGTTGAGTAATGGCCTACACACACACACACACACACACACACACACACACACACACACACACACACACACACACACACACACACACACACACACACACACACACAAGCCGGGTCATTGTGGTATGACCCGGCTGGTTGGTCGATTGTCCAAGTTTCTGAAAAACTGGTCAGACCTGTTTGTAGACTCAGGACAATGACAGAGTAACTAGCCTGTCCTGTTTATAACACACATCACTGTACACTGTACTCAAGAGTAAACTGGCCTTCTCTTTTTATGAGACGACTTAGTCACTTGTATGTTTTTATTTACAAGGCGATCTTAGGTAAACTCCCTTGTTATTTGTCATCGTATATGTCCAGAAAATGTGTCCCCCATGCGTTAAGGTCTCAGGACATGGTGCTCATGACTGTTCCTCAAGCTCCTACAGAGCTGGTAAAACAGCTTTTAAGTTTTTTGCGCCGTCGTCATGGAATAACCTGCAGAAGCAGCTTAAGCTTCAGGACCTAGTAACTCTAAACGAATTTAAGGCTGTTGTTAAGAGTTTGAAGTTGGACTCCATCGGAAATTGTGAATGTTTTTAGTTAAGAATCTTATTTTTATGTTTTACAACTGTACTTAAAGGCCTACTTCACCGGTGGGAATATGAAGGTGTATTGAATTCTGAGATCCTATGTAGTATAAATGTGCAAAAAAAAAAAAATCGGTTCATCCTAGCCTGAGAAAAGGCAGAAAGAGTGTTTTTTTAACCCTATATTAATCTTACTGTGACATCACAGTAAGATAAATATAGGGTTAAAAAAAAAATTACTTTGTAAATATTACTGTGATGTCACAGTAGGAGAAATCACAGTAATATTTACAAAGTAAGGTTTTTTTTTTAACCCTATATTTATCTTACTGTGATGTCACAGTAAGATTAATATAGGGTTAAAAAAACGCTCTTTCTGCCTTTTCTCAGGCTAGGATGAACCAATTTAAAAAAAATTTGCACAATTATACTACATAGGATCTCAGAATTCAATACACCTTCATATTCAAACCGGTGAAGTAGGCCTTTAATATCGAACTTGTATTTTGTATTGTGTTTAATGTGTAACTGTGTTCTGCTGTCCATCTTGGCCAGGTCTCTCTTGTAAAAGAGATTTTAATCTCAATGAGACTAACCGGGTTAAATAAAGGATAAACTAAATTAAAATAACAATGTAGAAGAACTACAAAAGGTACCCAACCTGTTTTTTCATGGGGTCCAAATACTTTTCACAACCACACCCAGACACAAGTAGCAGGTCCATGGTGGGCGTGTCGGGATCGCGCTTCACTATAAAGTGGACGAGAGTCCGACACACGTCTCATCTGTCTTCACTCCTTCACCGGGAACTGACCGAAGCATCAAGCAGCAGAACGTTGGACCAGATTTTGAGCAGAATTTAAACGTTTATTTGAGGAAAACAACTTGAATCTGCGAAAATACAGGTAAGAAAAGTGTGTGGCACAGCTCTTATAGTTATATTGTCTCTTAGCCTGTATTTTATTTTAGCCAATGTATGTAGTAGCTTAGCCTACTATATACATTGTATTAGCCTACTTTTAAATCAAAGTGTGCCACTAACTTGAAACTTTTTATTTTGCTGGCTTTTACTGCCTTATAAAAGTAATTTATTTTCATTTGTAACAATGTTAATGTTAAAGGGACACTGTGTAACATTTTAAGTAATTTATTAGCTAAAATCAATATCCTCATTCATAAATATGTCCTCATTGGTGTACAATCACCTCTGCCAATAATCTGAATTATCCTCCTGAGCGGAGAATTACAAATATTAATATTACATTTTGTACATTGAACAGGCAGGTCTTATGGAGGCATCCATGTTTTTGGAATGTCATCAGGTGCATTGTTTAGAATTTGGAATTGTTCTTGTCCTTGAAGGCCACTGTACCTTCTGTTATTATTCAAGAGGGTTGGGGTTACCCAGGGAGCGTTGCATTCTAGAACTTTCTAGAACTTTCTTGATGATGTCATATTACACACTGCACCTTTAAGCATATTAGCATTATTTTCTGTTTTTCTTATAACCTGTAGCCTAACCTTTATAAGCCTGTTTTTACTGCCTTATGGATGCAATTTCTTATCGTTTTTAACCATTTTTTCTGCCTGTTTTAGATTTGTTTTATTATCTCTTAAATGAAATATTCTTATTTTCAAATGTATTTTTAAACCCCTGGTATTAGAATTGCATTTTTTGTCAAACCCTACATTTCTCATAGTGGGTTAAATTCAGTGAAAAAAATTCAAAATAAAGGTGTATAGCCTTAATTTTATTTCTATATTATCTATTGAACTGAAATAAAAGTTTTCTTTGTCTTTAATTCTCTTCACCAGAGTTCACCAAATTGCTTATTTTACATGTTTAAATCACAAAAGAATTCTGGGGGGGAAAACCCCAGTCCCCCCTACAGGGGTTTGTTTACAGACTAATTTGCATGCCTGAAACTAGTGAGGCCACAAAAACCTAAATGCCCAGTGTAGTTTTATTTCTGCTGACCAATTCTTCACTGTGTCCTTTACTATGAATCAGTGCAGGCAGACATGCCTGCTAAGTGTCTGCATACCCCCCAGAAAGTGGGTAGTTCCGCCCCTGCTTGCGCTCATATGTGTGTGTGTGTGTGTGTGTGTGTATGTGTGTGTGTGTGTGTGTGTGTGTGAGTATACGTATGTGTGTGATGTCACTGGGTTCTATGTGTATCTCTCAGAATGCCCGGTTGGATTTTAGAACTTTTTTAGAATTCTAAAGCATTTCTTTATTTGTTCCATATTTTCTTACAGCTGTAGTCGCCATGGTGATGACGTCATGCCTCGTACTGCTGGCGCTCGCGCTGTGTTGTCTCCACGGTGACGCCCACCACATCACCGACCTCGATGTGTCGACTGGTTCAGCCGAGGAACAACAACTCCAAGCGCAGGGTTTCACTCAAATCCCTGTTGATCTGAACAGGAGGGCAGGAGGAAGATATGTCCATCTCTGGTTCAAGACAGGAGACTCCCCGGCCATCACCAGGCTTCAACTCACATTCAACGACGACATGGCCCAAGGCCTGATAGATTTAGGCTTCACCAAGATCAATAAGGATCTGAATGCTGGAGCAGGTGGTGATGAAATCTACCTGTGGTTCTTGAGAGGCCACGGAGAGTACCATACTCCCATTGAGGAGGTTTCTGTCACAGCCCATCCCGACGATGAGCCCCCGAAGCTGGCTGCTGGCTGGGAGGGACTGGCCTGCGATCTGAACCGCAACGCTGGTGGACTCTTCATCCGCCTCTGGGTGAAGAGAACGCAGCAAACCTACATCAGTGATGTCACTGCCACTATTGGCTTCAGAACAGATGGTGTCCTCTTCCGGCTCGGTTACATCCGTCTGGATGAAGATACCAACAGGGGAGCAGCAGGACCGTACACCTTCATCTGGTACCGTCAGACCACCAACCCCAGTGGGGCGCTCACCGACCTTCTAGTCTACCACAACTTCAACGTGTTCATCTACACAGCCGTCGATGTGAACCTCAACGAGGGCACAGAAGACTCAGTTAACTCGGTGTACCTGTGGTTCAGGAGACACGTAGGCAATCCCATCACGGCCATCGTGCTGCTCGTCGGAGATGCCAGATCAGTTTATATAGATGCTGGTGCCAACGTTAATGAAAGAAATCTCAACACAGGCAATGGGGGCAGCCTTTTGTACCTCTGTGTTAAGCAGTAAAAGTTTAAGAAACCATCACCCTAATACCAACAAGCCCCTATCTATCTGTCTGTCTGTCTGTCTGTCTGTCTGTCTGTCTGTCTGTCTGTCTGTCATGCACACGGCATTAGCTTTACCTGGTGAGGCCTCGTAATGAAATACGAAGGTGGTCTGTGATCCCAACCCCAGGTGATACTCAAATAGTACTAAAGTTGTTGTAATCATTTTGGTGATGGTTTATTGAAGCTCTTTTATCTCCAGAAAGA
>NC_137230.1:36610060-36612560 GCF_949987685.1 Ammodytes marinus
ACACACACACACAAACACACACATAAATATATCTCACTCACTCACTCACTCACTCACTCACTCACACACACACACACACAAAAACGCGCACGCACGCACACTCACTCACCACACTCACTCACTCACTCACTCACTCACCTCGGCTTGTTTTATACATTAAAATACCGCGATACTGTGAATCTGTGGTATTTTTGATTAATATAGGGTTAGCACACCATCAGAACATCATACTATTAAAGCAATAGTGCGTAAACATGCCTACAGTGTTGAGTGAGGTGATCTTGATGCAACTTATTACTTGTGCATATCTTGTGACATTTGTATATCTTTTTGTCATAGGTAAAAGTAGGATAATTTTAATGAAACAGAATAGAGTGTGACTGCTCATCAGGGTAAAAGCTGACCAGAGGAAGGGGAAGGACCTTATATGGCCATAGGAAGGGGGTTACCGGGGTTCACCCGTGCAGGTGTTCTGGGATCATAGGAAGGAGTAGAGGAAGGGGAGAGGATTATATGGCCATAGGAAGGGGGCTACCTGGTCCCCCCGTGCAGCTGTGCCTTTTTCACTCCTCCCTCTCTTCCAAGTCTCATTGGTCCTCAGATTACTATATAACAGCTCGTTCTGAGCAGGACATGGCCTTTTTGGGCCGCTTTTTGCAGGTACTACTATATACTCTATAGTTAGTCACGCTCTGTTCCAGCACACTCTATCTGTCTCTTTAACCATGGAGGCAGAAGAAAAACTTAGAAAAACTTTGTGAGTCCAAAATACTCTGAAAGAATTTTGACTTCGAAGAACTTAGAGGCAGAGTCTTTTAAAACACTTCTTTAAAACTCTTGAAACACAGATGACTTGGTAAAAATCTCTAAAACTTTAGGTGGGGATTATTAGAACAGGGGTCTGATAGAATGGTGATTGGAATTAATGGAGATTGGGTTGAGACAAGATCTCCCATTTACTGACTGGTGTCGTTAACAATCTTCCTTAAGTCCTTATCATTTTTACAGATTCAGTGGGATGTTAGATAGGGCTAGAGCGCAAGTTTAAAATCGGAGAGCATGCAATTACTCTGGTCTTGTGCTTTGACAAATTGTGACAAATACCAAGAAAACATCTACTAGGGGATAATGAGCAAATACTCCGTTTTGATGAGTTTATAGGCAAATAACCTCTTTTCATTTCCTTTCTTGTCCATTTTATGTAATATTTCTATACTCTCTTGTATTTTGTAAATAAAATCCCTTAAAATGTTGTAAAGCCTCAGTTGTGAATTAGTTTATAGCTGGAACAGAAGGACTTTAGGTATAGGTTTTTTCTACAAAGAGATCGTTTCCCCCCCGGGGAGGTAAGTACATTGACTCCACACTACGGCACATTACTGATTTAAAACAAACACAACCTCATAACAAATACCTTTTTTATCAAAGAAAGACAATTGTTTTTAATGGCTTCCCAGGTTTAACGCGTGTAGTTGAATGCTGAAAATAGTATATCTGTTCTATTTTATAGGAGGTGGAATTAATAAACATCGGGTACATAAAATTACAGTAAATAACTTGTGAAAGATATCCTTTGCCTAAAATAGGGGAGTGATCATCAGGAGCAAATAGAAAGTGTTACATTTCACACCTAAACGAGATTCCTGAAATAGACGAATACGTTTAGAAGAATTGAAACGCTGAACACAGTGGGTTTAAGTAGGACACTTTTATTTATCTAAGAGAATCCCAAGGCAGTCTAGTAGTTAAGATCCCGCGCGCTCACCTCCTGGAGCCCGGGTGAGACGCTCAGCAGAAGCCGTGAGAATAGGGAAGCTCTTTGATGGTAATAAGGGTTGTAGTTAAAGCATTGGGTTACAGGTTAGTTAATGCGGGTTTAATAGGACATAACTAATAAACTTAGATACTAGCTTTTCATTACAGATCAGACTTTGGAAGTCGAGATCGTAACAACAGTAGCCTCAATATTGGGTCGATTGGGTGAAGATATTTATATAATAGATGAATGAGATTTTCTATGTCTCGTAAAGCTGTAGTGCGTAAGTTTTTCATATAATTTAATGTATTTGTTTTGATTGGTACTTACATACAGGCCTATGCATGCCAAGTGTTTAAGCTATACGCAAAAGACAAGCATATTACTGTATGACCTTATTCCGCCAGTCAAACCTATTCCCTCTGCATGAACACACACACGCACGCACTCACACACACACACACACACACACACACACGCACACACACACACACGCACACACACACACACACACGCACACACACACACACACACACGTAGGCTGCAGGTATAAGTTGCTTCTTTCATGTGGCCTATCTATCACACACATCCACAGGGAGCTAGCCTACTGGAAATCAGGCTAACTGAGACACTTAACCCCGTTTAAAAACTGACAAAACGTTTTAAGAACTGACATTCCCTCAAGGCTGAAACCAAACTGGGGTAAAGTAAGGCAAGGCACAAGGCACAAGGCACAAGTTTATT
>NC_137230.1:36640060-36645060 GCF_949987685.1 Ammodytes marinus
CATGACAACTTTTTTTTAAAACAATCATATTTTCACTGCCCTTTGTCTTGAAACAATTCTGCTAATGCCCATTTCTAGGAAACATCCTGAATTAAAGGGAAATGTGTAAATTTGAGTGATAAATAATTTTAGCTCGCTCAGAGGGGAGCAAATGTAAAAAGTGGCTCAGATTACCCCGTTCTCCCCTATATATTTTTTTAAAGCTTATCGAGACAACTGACTTTCTATATTGATTGTTATACTATTTTAGACCAGTCTTGAACACACACACACACACACACACACACACACTCACTCACTCACTCACTCACACACACACACACACACACACACACACACACACACACACACACACACACACACACACACACACACACACACACACACACACATAATTCAGTCAGGGTAAGGTATTAGCGGTTCATCTCTGGTCTTGTATCCATCCTGAACTCTCGTCAGCAACAGCGCTCCACCGTAGCATGGAAACCCCTGGAACACCATCACATGAAGGTACTTCTCTCTTCCCACATGCACCTAACGAACAACACAGAATATTTACATTTATGTTTAAAATGTCTTAAAGGGGCAGTGTGTAATATGACATCATCAAGTAAGTTCTACAAAGTTCTAGAATGCAACACTCCCTGGATAACCCCACCCCTTTTGAATAACAACAGAAGCTACAGTGGCCTTCAAGGACAAGAACAATTCTAAATGTTAAACAATGCACCTGATGACATTCCAACCAACATGGATTCCTCCATAAGACCTGCCTGCTCAATGTACAAAATGTAATATTAATATTTGTAATTCTCCGCTCAGGAGGATAATTCAGATTATTGCCAGAGGTGATTTTACACCAATGAGGACATATTTATGAATGAGGATATTGATTTTAGCTAATAAATTACTTAAAATGTTACACAGTGTCCCTTTTAACCTGCAGTGTGTAGAATTTTGGGTTTTATTTCATAGCAGATTTTGAAGAAAGTAATTATAATATCCATAAGTACATTTAATTTAGCGCATAATAGCTGAACATTTTTTTTTGAATTATTATTTTTTCCCTTAGAAAGGGTCTCATGTATGTCCATATTTCTGCATACTTTGGACCAAGGCCTAGTACCGCCATCTTGAAAGTGTTATAGTTGGAATGTCATCAGGTGCATTGTTTAACATTTAGAATTGTTCTTGTCCTTGAAGGCCACTGTAGCTTCTGTTATTATTCGAAAGGGTTGGGGTTACCCAGGGAGCGTTGCATTCTAGAACTTTGTAGAACTTTCTTGATGATGTCATATTACACACTGCACCTTTAAAATAAGGATATTTAACATATTGCAATTTTTTTCAATATTAACACCAGCATATACAGTATGTATTCCTTAACAACAAAGTAATTTAATTCAGCTTCTATTTCAAAAAACAAGTAAAAGGGTGCAGTTACACTTTAAAGGTGCTACGAGGAACTTTTAAATATTTCTGAAACAGGCTAATGTTTTCCTCTGATGATCATAAATTACATGTAACAGCAAACGAGACCATCAGTGCAACGAATGCTATTTTTGTATAGTTTCTCTTAATGCCTTTGTCATGGTTATGTGCTCACCCAGGAACAACAGCTGGCTTAGTAAATACACTACCACTTTTGTCCAGGGGGGGGCGCTAGAATTAACACATACTGAAAGTTCCTCGGGGCACCTTTCAAGGTTATCATACTATCCGAATATCAACACAGGCCCATAACTGTAAGCTCCTATGCCAGAGAACACTGTTTGACATAATATTCTGCTCACCTAAATGTCTATAGCTCTGGAAAAAAATAAGAGAGACCAGTCTGGATTGTTCTTCAATCTTCATCTCTACATTACTTAATGGAAATGCTCTTAAATGACAACATTTTTTTTTTGGAATTTGGTAGAAATGGTGTCAGTAGTTTATATTACAAAACCAAAATGTTCATTCTACTCAAACATATGCCTATAAATAGTGAAAACGAGAGACACTGAACATTTGGAGTGGTCTCTTAATTTTTTTCCCAGAGCAGAGTATGTATATTTACTTTTGTGCGTTGTTGTGTGTCTGACTTCTTAATCTACAGGCTGCCAGCTAGCTTCATATCTCCCTCCTGCACCCTGTGGATGCCTGATAAACAACCCTAACTACTCTGGCCCCCTCTGCACTCTGCACTCGAATAGACACCCTTCAAAGTAACACTGCTTCACCATTCACCTGTGTTCTCCTTGATCAAGTGTTTTGGTTAAAGCCATACTTCACCGGTGTAAATATGAAAGTGTGTATTGAACTCTGAGATCCTATGTAGTTATAAATGTGCAAAACATTTTAGAAATCGGTTCATCAAGGCAGAAAGAGTGTTTTATGGTCTCACTGTCTAACCCTACATTTTACCATGCGTGACATCACACATGGGAAAATGTAGGGTTAGGATTAACAGGACAGCTGGGCCAAGGGAAGACTGAGGAAAGAAAAACCTCATTCATTATATTATAATAGTGATTTTATGATGATAGAACGCCGGTTCCATATGGGTGAAGTATTCCTTTAACTGTCCTGATTTCATTTTGATATTAGATTCAAGTAAATGTCACAATACATTCAAACTGTATATCACACATAGACAAATGTTCAGTGTCTCTCGTTTTACTATCTATAGGCATATGTTTGAGTACAATGAACATTTTGGTTTTAAAATATAAACTACTGACAACATTTCTACCCAATCCCAATAAATTTTTTGTCATTAAAGGAATACTTCACCCATACGGAACCAGCGTTCTATCATTATAAAATAACTATTATAATATAATGAATGAGGTTTTTCTTCCCTCAGTCTTCCCTTGGCCCAGCTGTCCTGTTAATCCTAACCCTTACTGTGATGTCACAAGAAGGAAACTGTAGGGTTAGACAGTGAGACCATAAAACACTCTTTCTGCCTTTTCTCAGGCTAAGATGATCCGATTTATTTATTTTTTTGCACATTTATACTACATAGGATCTCAGAGTTCAATACACCTTCATATTCCCACCGGTGAAGTAGGGCTTTAAGAGCATTTTCATTAATAATGTAGAGATGAAGATTTAAGAAAAATCCAAACTGGTCTCTTAATTTTTTCCGGAGCTGTATATATAGCTTTTTTTTTTCTTCAAATATGACAATGTTCATTTTTACCTTGATGAGATAGTTGGTCCCGGACACGACCTGGATCCTATATAGAACGGCTCTGAATTCTTCATATTTCTTATGTGTGTTGAATTCTGCTTGTTCCTTCACCTTTATGATGGATAGATAGATAGATAGATAGATAGATAGATAGATAGATAGATAGATAGATAGATAGATAGATAGATAGATAGATAGATAGATAGATAGATAGATAGATAGATAGATAGATAGATAGATAGATAGATAGATAGATAGATAGATAGATAGATAGACATAGAGTCAGACAGACAGACAGACAGACAGACAGACAGACAAACACACATACAGACAGACAGATACATATATGCAGACAGACAGACAGATTGATAGATAGACAGATAGACACACACACACACACACACACACACACACACACACACACACACACACACACACACACAGAACGACAGACAGACAGTAAAAAATCCACATCCACAAATGATAGCCAGAGTATTACAAAATTAAGTCTTAAACAAAGAAATAAATTCAATACTCACAATATTACACATTTCCTGGATTTCCTTCGTAGCTTCAATGGGAGAACCAAATGTCCCATACAAGAGAAACATATTTCAAAGTCTTTTGAAGTTATAGACCATGAAAAACAGTCAGCTAATTTTCACTTTTACCAACAAAAAAAAATTCTAAAGTAACTAAATAGACCTGTGAGGTGGCCCCACTACATGTTGGGAGGAGCTACATAAAGCCACAACCCCCTCACAAGATTGGGTTTAAAAATAAGCGTGGAAATAAATGTAAGGTTAGGGTAATTTATATCCTAGATTGTGGAGAAATCTGTGTAAAGGGGGCATTTTGCTATCTATTGTTGTGTGTGAGAGACAGAGAGAGAGAGTGTGTGTGTGTGTGTGAGAGAGAGAGAGAGCGAGAGAGAGAGAGACCCACCTCTGTTTACATATACCCTTTGTTTACATACTGGTTAACAGAGCCTAGGTTATTTATATCTTGTTTTAAAGGTGGAGTCAGTGATTCTGGAGACAATATCTGTAAACTGGCATGTTGTATAGCTATGGTGGCCCCCCTTTGTTTACATGGCGGTTTACAGAGCCTAGGCTGTGTATTAACACCAGTTTTTTTTTTCAACGCACACACAGTACAGACACAGTACAGACAGGTAGCGGATCATGAGGAGATATTCACTGATTTTGACAAAAAAAATATATTTTGACAACAAGCGTTCTCCAGAATCACTGACTCCACTTTTGAAAACCGAATCTCATTTATTTATTCATGTTTTGTTTATTTCCCTATAGGCTTTTTATTTTCACATGTAAGCCTAATTATTTATATATTTTTTTCCGTATTTATTTCAGCATTTATGTATATACATACAGTATACAGGTGATACTCGTATTATTAGAATATCATGGGAAATTAATTGGAATTGAGGCAAGAATTCATGCAAAAGGGGCCCAAACCAAGTACTGAGTACATATAGATGATTATACTTTATATAGGGCCAACATTTCTGTATTTAAAATTCGTTTTTTATTGATTTTTATGTAATATTAAAATTTTCTGAGATTTTGAATGTGGGGTTTTCATAAGCTGTAAGCCATAATAAATTAAAATTATAACAAACGAAGGCTTGAAATATCTCACTTTGCTTGTAATGAGTCTATATAATATTTTAGTTTCGCCTTTTTATGTTGAATTACTGAAATAAATGAACTTTTGCACGATATTCTAATTTTTCGAGTTTCACCTGTAGGCTATGTGTCTGCGCGTCGGGCTCCTGCTTCAGCTTGTCGGTCTTTATTTC
>NC_137230.1:36650060-36677560 GCF_949987685.1 Ammodytes marinus
TGAAGAAATCTCAGGGAGAGTCGACAGAGTTAAGGGATCCCTCTCCCAGGACGGACATGCTGCAATAGATGTCATAAGTAGAGAAAATCACGAAGGAATTTGATCATTGATGTTGGATGAAGCCAGAGTTCAAATCTGTATTTTATTGTTAACACATTAGAGTCCAAAGTATTTACAGAAAAGATTTTGGATACAGACCTTTACTTTATTAGGCAATATTATAGGTTACAAGCCATGTTAAAGTGTATTTAACATTGCTTGCTATAACCTACTGCACCTATAATCTGTATTTTTGCATTGGCCTTTAAACCTGCAGTGTGTAGAATTTTGGGTTTTATTTCCTAGCAGATTTTGTAGAAAGTAATTATAATATCCACAAGTACATTTAATTTAGTGCATAATAGCTGAAATATTTTTTTTTTATTATTATTTTTTTCCCTTAGAAAGGGTCTCATATATGTCCATATTTCTGCATATTTTGGACCAAGGCCTAGTGCCGCCATCTTGAAAGTGTCATAGTTGGAATGTCATCAGGTGCATTGTTTAAAATTTAGAATTGTTCTTGTCCTTGAAGGCCACTGTAGCTTCTGTTATTATTCTAAAGGGGTGGGGTTACCCAGGGAGCGTTGCATTCTAGAACTTTGTAGAACATTTTTGATGATGTCATATTACACACTGCACCTTTAACACAAGTTGAGCTTTTGTCACTCCCACGTGTTTTATTTATATTCCCATGTATCTTATCTGTTGTTTTGTATTGTATCTTGTGCAGCACTTTGGTCAACTGATGCTGTTTTTAAATGTGCTATAGAAATACATTTGACTTTATCTGTAGGCTACATGTACATTGCACATCGATAGGCTATGTCTT
The DNA here is from genome assembly GCF_949987685.1 of Ammodytes marinus. Taxonomy (NCBI): domain Eukaryota; kingdom Metazoa; phylum Chordata; class Actinopteri; order Uranoscopiformes; family Ammodytidae; genus Ammodytes; species Ammodytes marinus. The sequence continues at coordinate 36,650,932 of NC_137230.1, forward strand.
CTATTTCATATGCACTTACCCTTAATTTTACATGTGGTTTCACACCTTATCCTACGTTTTAACATTTATTTGGAGTATTTTTATTCACTTGACTCTACTGCACAAATAGCGTATAACCCAAAATTCAGCCCATCTGCCGTGACATTGTCTCGCAATGCCGTGACCCGGATTCGAACCGGGGTTGCTGCGGCCACAACGCAGAGTACTAACCACTATACGATCACGGCGAGCTACGATGAGCTGGTGGGCGAATGGGCACGGAAGGGCGGAGGTATATCCACGCGCGCTCACGCACACACACGCGCGCACACACACACACACACACACACACACACACACACACACACACACACACACACACACACACACACACACACACACACACACACACACACACACACACACAGAAGAGTAAGACAGGGTAAATACAATGATAGCCAACTTTCTGCCATGTCTAATAGTACAAATAGATCCAGAATAAAAAACATTTTTGCACAAAATTATTTTACTGGCATTAGAAATTGGAAAAAGCAGGAGGTCAGCATGAAGGTTTAATATTGGTACATTCAGAATTAAAAACAGAAGATAAATACAATAGTTTAATATAAATGCATATTGTGAAGAGTAAGACAGAGTAAATACAATTTAACCAATTATCTGTCATATAGCTGTAGCCTAATAATACTCATTTAAAGCTGCAGTGTGTAATATGACATCATCAAGAAAGTTCTACAAAGTTCTAGAATGCAACGCTCCCTGGGTAACCCCAACCCTTTCGAATAATAACAGAAGCTACAGTGGCCTTCAAGGACAAGAACAATTCTAAATTTTAAACAATGCACCTGATGACATTCCAACTATGACACTTTCAAGATGGCGGCACTAGGCCTTGATCCAAAATATGCAGAAATATGGACATACAGTATATGAGACCCTTTCTAAGGGAAAAAATAATAATTCTAAAAATGTTTTTCAGCTATTATGCACTAAATTAAATGTACTTATGGATATTATAATTACTTTCTACAAAATCTGCTAGGAAATAAAACCCAAAATTCTACACACTGCAGGTTTAATTTAGTGTTTTGCTTTTATGTGTCCATGTGTTTATTTGATGTTTTGGATGTAATGTATTTGACTTTTTTTACTGTACTGTTTTGGTTTCGCCTCGGCTGTTATAAATGTGTTGTATAAATAAAGTTGACTTGACCTGACTTGACTTGGAGTGTTAGCTGGAGACCAAAGGGTCGCGAGGCAGTTCTCAAAGACATTACACCTGCAGTGTGTAGTTTTGGGTTTTATTTCCTAGCAGATTTTGTAGAAAGTAATTATAATATCCATAAGAACATTTAATTTAGTGCATAATAGCTGAAATTTTTTTTTTGAATTATTTATTTTTCCCTTAGAAAGAGTCTCATATATGTCCATATTTCTGCATATTTTGGACCAAGGCCTAGTGCCGCCATCTTGAAAGTGTCATAGTTGGAATGTCATCAGGTGCATTGTTTAAAATGTAGAATTGTTCTTGTCCTTGAAGGCCACTGTAGCTTCTGTTATTATTCGAAAGGGTTGGGGTTACCCAGGGAGCGTTGCATTCTAGAACTTTGTAGAACTTTCTTGATGATGTCATATTACACACTGCACCTTTAAAACACAAAGCAACAGTTTAAAAAAAAAATTGCAGTAGTTAGTTAGTAGATTTTATTTGGACATGGACATGACAATGTCATTGGACGAACCAGATGCATTGTTTACAGTGTGTTAGCATAAATGCTAGTTTACAACACCTGTCCACAGGAGGCTTTTTAAAAACAACAAAATAAACTAAACAAAACAGAAACAAGATCAAATACTGATAAAAAACTGATAATTAAAAGAGTAAAAATGCAGAATACAATAGAGTACAGAGCAGCAATATAATGAGTCAATATATATAGGCTACGTAGAGTAAAACAAAGGCAGCATGATCAAACAATAAACCAGTTGTAAATTATTTGAGTGAGCACTGTTGATTTGATTTGAGCCGTTGTTTAAGTTCTCTGTTAAAAGTGTTGCCATTAGTCTTAGACTAGTGGGCAAGAGGTTCCACAGTTTTGCCCCCTTTGCAGAGAAAACAGACTGACCGAAAGATGTCTTGTGCATTGGAACAAGACAATCACCATTGATGGAGGCTCGTGTATTTGCCCGACGAGAGCTCTGACGTCTGATGGCCAATTCAGACAACAGTGGTGACACATGGTTATTTACACACTTGAAAAACAATTTAAGATTACTGAAATTAATAAAGTTATCAAAGGTGAGAAGGTTGTGTTTTTTTAGAATGCCACAGTGATGCCATCTCATGGGTTTCCGGTCCATGACTTTTATTGTCTGTTTGTATATTGAAAAGATAGGTTTTAATGTGGTAGAAGAAGTTTGTGACCATGATGTGATACAGTATGACAAATGAGAAAAAATCATAGCGTGCATAAATAATTTGGCCGTTTTACATGACAAGTCCCTTCTTATGAAACGGAAACAGTTTAGATTTAGTTTGACCTTCTTTGCAACATACTTAACCTGCGTAACAAATTTTAAATTCTTATCCAGGATGATGCCCAGATATTTTACTTCATTTACTGATTCAATTAATTCATTTTTGATCCGTACCTCAAAAACATCGGTGACAGGTCTATTACGGATGGAGAAGCACATAGAGACGGTTTTCTTCACATTAATGGTCAACTGAGACAGCTCAAGCCATTTGGAGATGCTGAGTAATGCTTGTGTCAGGTGCTCACCTGCTAAGCTGGGTGTTTTACTGGACACATGGATAACAGTGTCATCAGCATACATTTGACAGTTGGACCCCGGGCAGCAGTTTGGTAGGTCATTGATATACATAGAAAACAACAGTGGACCAAGTACAGACCCTTGCGGTACTCCCATGCTGCTGGTACGCAGATGGGACCTGACCCCATTGACCCTGACACATTGCTCTCTCCCCTCCAGGTAAGATGTAAACCACTGCAGAGCTTCTGATGACATTTTGAACTGTTTTAACTTGTTCATTAGAGTACTGTGGTTTAGGCCTCAAACCAAGGGTAAAATAAGACAATAAATAAGTCAAAGTGGAACATACAGACACATCCAAAGTAGCAATCACACACACACACACACACACACACACACACACACACACACACACACACACACACACACACACACACACACACACACACACACACACACACACACACACACACTGTAACACTGCGTGGGGTCGTCCAAGCCCCCACCAGCTCATCGTAGCTCGCCGTGATCGTATAGTGGTTAGTACTCTGCGTTGTGGCCGCAGCAACCCCGGTTCGAATCCGGGTCACGGCATTGCGAGACAATGTCACGGCAGATGGGCTGAATTTTGATTTGTAGCCTACACTGTTTGGGCCTTAAATTTCACAAAAAAAACACACACACACACACACACACACACACACACACACACACACACACACACACACACACACACACATATTATTGTACTTATATCTGTGTGAGAGCAGAGCTGTCACACTAACCTTTTAACATCCCAATAAATTACCTGTTAATAACGGTTTAGTATTCACGTTCCCTTGACTACGTCGCCCTCTGGTGGCGTCTTATGGTAAGTACAGGGAAGTGGAAATTAAAATAAAAACTTCATTTTTGTTGCTTTTTTAAAATCCTGAATTTACTTCTGTGTGTGTTTCTCATAACACGAGAGATTAAATGGTAAAAATCATACAAAGCCTATTGGTAAATGTAGAAGGAAGATGGATGTAGGCCTACTTTTGTTATACTAGGCCTATTTACATAAGCCTATAATTGTATTGCTATTGGTTCAAGTAGGTTTACATGTTATAGCCTATATTTATTGTGTTGTATTGTGTAGGCTAGTAGGATAAATGCATCATCTTTTCACATTGCCTACTGTTAGAGTTTACACCATACACACATATAGCGTGTTAGAAAATTCAGCTCATCTGCCGTGACATTGTCTCGCAATGCCGTGACCCGGATTCGAACCGGGGTTGCTGCGGCCACAACGCAGAGTACTAACCACTATACGATCACGGCGAGCTACGATGAGCTGGTGGGGGAAGGCGCGACCCCACGCATCGCTAGGCTACAGTGTGTCTGTCATAATTGGGTTTTGAAAGACTACCAGGTAACAGTATAGTATTCACGTTCCCTTGACTACATCGCCCTCTGTTGGCGCTTTATGGTAAGTACAATCATGAGGAATTAAAATATAAACTTCAGTTAAGTTGTACTTTGGGACTTGAATAGTGAATTTTCTTGTGTGTGTGTGTGTGTGTGTGTGTGTGTGTGTGTGTGTGTGTGTGTGTGTGTGTGTGTGTGTGTGTGTGTGTGTGCATGTGTGTACTAACATCACATGAGAGTTTAAAATCATAAACATTCTTAAATGTAGGGGGAAGATGGATTTATAATGCACATTTACATGGGCCTGTTATTGTATTGCTATTGGTTCAAGATAGTTTACATCTGTGTGTGTGTGTGTGTGTGTGTGTGTGTGTGTGTGTGTGTGTGGGGACAAACATAATATGGGAGATTAGATGCTAAAAATCATAAAAAAAGCATCATGGTAAATGTAGGGGGAAGATTGATGTACTGTGATAATGCACATTAACACCCAAGTAGCCTGTTATTTTATTGCTGTGTGTGTGTGTGTGTGTGTGTGTGTGTGTGTGTGTGTGTGTGTGTGTGTGTGTGTGTAGGCTAGTAGGATAAAGGCAGGATCCTTTGAAATAGATAGTATAGAGTTTACACACAAATAGGAGTGTTAGAAAATTCAACCCATCTGCCGTGACATTGTCTCGCAATGCCGTGACCCGGATTCGAACCGGGGTTGCTGCGGCCACAACGCAGAGTACTAACCACTATACGATCACGGCGAGCTACGATGAGCTGATGGGAGAAGGCGCGACCCCACGCATCGGTACAGTGTGTCTGTCATAATTGGGTTTTGAAAGACTACCAGGTAACAGTATAGTATTCAGGTTTCCTTGACTACATCGCCCTCTGTTGGCGCTTTATGGTAAGTACAATTATGTGGAATTATAGTAAAAACAATTTTCGTTGTACTTTTGGACTTGAATTGTGAATTTTCTTGTGTGTGTGTGTGTGTGTGTGTGTGTGTGTGTGTGTGTGTGTGTGTGTGTGTGTGTGTGTGTGTGTGTGTGTGTGTGTGTGTGTGTGTGTGTGTGTGTGCATGTGTGTACTAACATCACATGAGAGTTTAAATTGTAAAAATCATAAACATTGTTAAATGTAGGGGGAAGATGGATTTATAATGCACATTTACACATAGGCCTGTTAATGTATTGCTATTGGTTCAAGATAGTTTACATCTGTGTGTGTGTGTGTGTGTGTGTGTGTGTGTGTGTGTGTGTGTGTGTGTGTGTGTGTGTGTGTGTGTGTGTGTGTGTGTGTGTGTTTGTGTGTGTGTGTGTGTGTGTGTGTGTGTGTGTGTGTGGACAAACATAATATGGGAGATTAGATGCTATAAATCATAAAAAAAGCATCATGGTAAATGTAGGGGGAAGATTGATGTATGACATCTATTGCAGTATGTCCGTCCTGGGAGAGGGATCCCTTACTCTGTCGACTCTCCCTGAGATTTCTTAATTTTTTTTTTTTAATCCCGGTAAAGGGTTTTTCACTGGGAGTTTTTTTCTCAGCCGAGCTAAGGGTGTAAGGGCAGGGTGTCATATTGTATCATATTGTATGGAATGTAAAGCCCACTGAGACAAATGTATTTGTGATTTTGGGCTATACAAATAAAACTGATTTGATTTGATTTATGTAGGCCTACTTGTGTGATAATGCACATTAACACACAAGTAGCCTGTTATTTTATTGCTGTGTGTGTGTGTGTGTGTGTGTGTGTGTGTGTGTGGTTCAAGATGATTTCCATGTTACTGTGTTATACATTGTGTAGGCTAGTAGGATAAAGGCTGGATCCTTTGAAATAGATAGTATAGAGATTACACACAAATAAGAGTGTTGGAAAATTCAGCCCATCTGCCGTGACATTGTCTCGCAATGCCGTGACCCGGATTCGAACCGGGGTTGCTGCGGCCACAACGCAGAGTACTAACCACTATACGATCACGGCGAGCTACGATGAGCCGGTGGGACAAGGAGCGACCCCACGCATCGGTACAGTGTGAAATAAATTGAATAAATTAGAATAAAATTGCTTTATTATTGTCTTTTTATAAGTAAAAGTAACACAAACTATAATTTTCGTTGTACTTTGGGACTGAACTGACGTCACTTGCTAGGCAGCACGGAGTCACGGTCCTCTACAAGGTCTCACACACTCTCTACGATATAGACAGGTAATACTGAACTCTCTCTCTCTGTCTCTCTCTGTCTCTCTCTCTCTCTCTCTCTCTCTCTCTCTCTCTCTCTCTCTCTCTCTCTCTCTCTCTGTGTGTGTGTGTGTGTGTGTGTGGACTAACATGACGAGAGTTTAAATGGTAAAAGTCATACAAAGCTTCATGTTAAATGAGGGAGGAAGATCGATGGATGTACTTTTGGTCTGTTGCTATTGGTTCAAGATGATTTCCATGTTATGGCCTATATGTACTGTGTTGTGTAGGCTAGTAGGATAAAGACATCTTCTTAAATTGCACATAGCCTATATACTACTTTTATATAGTATCAGAGCTTAATCACGAATTGTGTTAGAAAATTCAGCCCATCTGCCGTGACATTGTATCGCAATGCCGTGACCCGGATTCGAACCGGGGTTGCTGCGGCCACAACGCAGAGTACTAACCACTATACGATCACGGCGAGCTACGATGAGCTGGTGAGGGCAAGTTCGACCCCACGCATCGGTACAGTGTGTCTGTCATAATTGGGTTCTGAAAGACTACCAGGTAACAGTATAGTATTCAGGTTTCCTTGACTACATCGCCCTCTGTTGGCGCTTTATGGTAAGTACAATTATGTGGAATTATAATAAGAACTTCAGTTACGTTGTAGGTCTACTTTGGGACTTGAATAATTTTTGATTCAATTTATTTCAGACATATCAAACATACAAAACAAAATGAAAAGCATAGAAATACAATAAACAAAAATTATGTTTTCACAAAAAAAAAGAAAAAAAGAAAACAAACAAATTATCTGTATTGCTGAGATATGCCTGAAAAGGAGCAGGAAGAAGTATACACTTATTTAATCCTACCCCTTTTCCATAGTAAAAAAATTAAAAATTAAAATATTGAATTTACTATAGAATTCTCTATAACGTATACATGAATCTGATAATTAAACATTATATCCGGGTTTAATCATAACGCTGCAGTAAACATATTCCACTTCCACCATTAACCTCATTTGTAGGCTAGTTTGCAAAGCGACGCTAAAACAAAGCTGCTTCACCAACACTGACATTTACTGGCCAATTGATTTGATTTGATTTGATTTGATAAATCTTAACTGTCCGCGAGGAGGAGGGGGCATTTGTTCTGCATTCAGTAGTATAAACAGTGTCATACAACAAACACATCATCATAAATAAAAACACAAGAAAATACGGGAGACATCGTGGCAATATAATAATCCACTTTGTTTAAGAGATAAAATGCGTTTGTTTAACCACCCAACAGCTGAAGGAATACATTATTTAAGATTTCAGTTTGTTTGATATTTACGACTGTAAATTAAAAGTTACAAGCGATGTCAACATTAACATGTAGGCCTATAATGTTGTGAATCTGTGTGATCGAAATAAACTGAAACTAAACTAAACTAAACTAAACTAAACATAAACAGACTCAAACATGCCATATACTGTATGTGAGGTGTTATACAGTAGAGTAGTAGAGTATATTGCAGTCATAAGCAAAGTAAAACAAGTCAACGTTTTTTTATTGTCAGCTCTGATATGCAAGACAGACGTCACATCAGAATGGAAATGGCGTTTATCTCTGACCCACGGTGCAGTAGGAACGATAAATATATATATAGAGTGAATGAATGAATGAATGAATGAATGAATGAATAATTTATTTCAAATATGCAACAACAATACAATAATAAAAATGCATCAACAGGAGTCAGCCCTAGTGACTCCTGCACTGATAAAGCCGCCAAGCACTCTATAAAAATGCCACAACATATTTGAAAAGGGGGAGAAGTAAAAACTTGTTGAATCCCACCCCACTCCTTAAAACAATATTAACAGGTCAGAAATCAAAATCAAAACTCAAACTCAAGAGAGACTAATTTCTAATTTTCATCATATCAATTATGTATCAACACTTGCATATCTGTACACCATACCGATGCAGTAGTAGATAGAGTAGGCTATAATAAGATAAAAACAATATATTAGATACATTCTAAATACTAAGTGATGCAAAGGATTGTTTTGTACAATATAAAACAGTATGTATAAAATACAATAGAAAGTAAGTAAAAAGTAGATAAGCAATACCATATGTTCTTTTTACACACTTATATTTTCCTTCATTGAAATCCCAAAATATCGTTACAAAGTGGTTCAATCCCATTGTTATCGTAAAGTAAAACACAAGCAGCGTATAATCCAAAAATCAGCCCATCTGCCGTGACATTGTCTCGCAATGCCGTGACCCGGATTCGAACCGGGGTTGCTGCGGCCACAACGCAGAGTACTAACCACTATACGATCACGGCGAGCTACGATGAGCTGGCGAAGACGAGAGAGGCAAAACCCCATGTCTTTAGCGAGGGCGGTGACGGTGTGTATATGCTGCTGTTTTGGGCGGTGAATACAGGCAGAAAACGGCACTTAAGCGTGTATATTGTTGTTGTTTTAGACATATTTAAGACGAACGAGAACATATCGAGCAAGTTGTCATTCAATAACCTACACAAAACGTTAATAGCCCATGTCACGTAAGCTAACGTTCAGATATGCCCGGTTTACAACTGAAAAAAACGGGCAGTGCAAAGCGTAGCATATACATTAGGAAACTAATAAACTAACTAATGCTCTCTCATATAAGAAAATGTTAGTAAGATATCTATCGTAGGGTTATTTAGTTGAATAGTTATAACCATTAACTTCCTGTATATGTATATATGTATCTTTTCAATGCACTATAGCGACATCTGGCGGTCAAACTAGTGTACTGCATGTATGTGGCTTTACCAGGTCGTCTTGTGATTGGCTGATTCGGTTGTGACGTCGCACAGTTTCCTGTTTTGTATAACAGAAACAACGTCCTCGTTACGTTACCAAACACTAATTTAGTTGAAAAGCTGCAGCAAATGAGAGGATCTAAAATTGTATTAACGCAAAATTAAGGTAGGCTTAAATTGTCGCTGCAGATATGTTGAATCGTCATGCATGTAGTAGGCCTAACTCTTTCACGCTGTGTCGATGTGTGTGTGTGCAAATCTATGTTTATGGACGTGTAGGCTATTTGAGTTGAAGCAAACTTTATCTGTATAGCCTCGATAGCTCCTTCCCTACAAGAGATGCAGCTCGAAATGCTTTACAACGATGAAATTACATGCATTACAAGCGTCACCAGTAAACTAGACATAAACAAACATATAATCGATACAAATAGTACAATTGAGCAGAAACATTAAGGACTTTGAGTTGTAAAGAAAGCATAAGATCAACTGTATTTCAATAATATAAAGGCATCAGCTAATACAAGGAAAACTATATAAAATCAGTAAATAGGCCTACAAGAAAATGTATTCAAAAACATAATTTGTGAATTGTTCTACTAATGTCTGTAGTTGTTTGTGTATATTGTTGTTTTAAAAAAATATCTGGGTGGTTGTTTCACACTTTTTTGTTGGTCTTGAGTGTCTAGAAAAGCAGCATGAGAAGAAATAAGGTAGATTTGGAGTCACTGTTTTGGCGTCAAGAGTCAAATAGTTGTCCAGGATGGTGCTAACATACTTACATTGACTTGCGCTCTGCACATTTCTGCTCATATTTTCATTAATTTTCCTTTATTTAACCTCGAAAGATCAATTGAGGGGTGATGACCCTCTTTTACAATGAAGTAGAGTTTGTACAGATACACAATGTACAATGAGAATACATAACAAGTTTACACACACACACACACACACACACACACACACACACACACACACACACACACACACACACACACACACACACACACACACACACACACACACACACACACACACACACACACACACACACACACAGAGACAACAACAATTTAAACATTCAGATCATTTGAATGAAAGAGACAATAGCCTAATTAAAACAGTTACAAGTGTAGAGGGGCTGATTCAAAATAATAATTTTAAATTGGTTAACAGTTATGAGTGTATTTATTTTAATTGTATGTTGTAGGCTGTTCCAGGAGTCAGGGGCACTGTGGCTAAAAGCGGTTTTACCAAGCTCAGACCGGGCATAGGGGACATATAACATGAGCATGTCAGTTGCACATACTATCTTAGTAACTTCACCTATATATATATATATATTGTTATTTTTCTTCTTTAAAAAAATACCGTAAAGTACTGTGACAAGTGCAGTATTTGATTTGATATATCAGCTAAATAAAGAACTGATTTTAATATGTCCATATCGGGTTTTAAATCGGGTCTGAAGACTTTTCTGTTTCCGTTTAAATTTTATTTTTTTTAAATGTTTTAATTATTTTATGCTTTATTTCTATTCATTTTTTTCATTCACCTTTTTTAATATGTGTGCTCTATACTTGATGTATTTTATTCTTGCTTCTGTAAAGCACCTTGAATGGCCTTGTGTCCGAAGAAATGTGCTTTAGAAAATAAACTTGCCTTGCTTTGCCTTGCCATATTTTCCCAGGCACCATGTCTCAGTCGTGCATCCACTGGTTCCGTAAGGGCCTTCGCCTGCATGATAACCCAGCTCTAGAGGCCTCTCTGCGGGACTGTGCAGAGCTGTACCCCCTCTTCATCCTGGACCCAACCATCCACAACAGCACTCTGGTGGGGCTCAACAGATGGAGGTTTCTGTTAGGAGCTCTCAGGGACCTGGATGAGAGTCTAAGGAAGCTTAACTCAAGGTCTGTACAATGTTATTTTAATTTTATTTCTTTAAAGGAATACTTCACCCATAAAGAACCGGCGTTCTATCATTATAGAATCGCTATTGTAATATAATGAATGAGGTTTTTCTCCCCTCAGTCTTCCCTTGGCCCAGCTGTCCTGTTAATCCTAACCCTTACTGTGATGTCACAAGAAGGAAACTGTAGGGTTAGACAGTGAGACCATAAAACACTCTTTCTGCCTTTTCTCAGGCAAGGATGAAACAATTTTTTTTTAAATTCACATTTATAACTACATAGGATCTCCGAGTTCAATACACCTTCATATTTCCACCAGTGAAGTAGGTCTTTAACCTTTATTTTTCCAGATACAACCAGTTTGTAAACGCTGCCATACTGAGAAATACAGAGAGAGTTTTGTGGAGCTGATAATAGGCTTAACTAGAAAATGCATTTCCTGCTGAAAATGCGTGTGAATGCTGAAACAGCTTACGCTAAACTGGATAGCTGAGTATGAAGATTTGAAAAAGGTCTATAAAGGTTTATAAAGTTGTTGAAGTTTATAAAGGTCATAATTGTGTAAAATAAGTTTAAAAGGAGTTGAAAAGTTGAATATATAGAGGTTTGAATATCATTTCTTGCTGAAATTATGAAGAAGTTGAAAGATATGGATAAAAACTTAAAACTGTGAAATAGTAATTGAATAGACTTGGAGCTGAACTACATTGAAGGCTAGAATGTATATGAATCAGCTAAAGGAGTATGAAGATGTGGAAAAGTAAGAAATAGTCTTAAGTATGAATGGTAGTGATTTGTTGAACTCCTATAGGAATGATGTTGAATATTTAAACATTTTTAATGTGTGAAATAGGCCTTAATAGAGCAGAGTGTTTGCCCCATTCCAACTTTGTTCCCCTTGCCCCACTGCGTACATGTGAAATAAATATACAGAACACTAAATTGATCACAAAAGGAAGAGATTAGTAATCAGTAAAAATGTTTATTAACTCTGGCCATTGTAGGCACAAAACAAAACAAAGAGGAGGTAAAGGGCTGTAGGACATGTCTGTAGCTGCTTCCAGTCATTTGTTTGGTGGGAGGACACGGAGGAGGAGAGGCCCTAAAAAGAAAAACAGTGAAAAACTTGAGTACTCTCGTTCTGAAGTTGTTCTTTCAAACAGCATACACAAACAGGTGCCATTGTTTTATCAGGTCTAATCACCTTTTCCACTTGTTGATGCTGCACCTGGGAGGACTGTCACTTTGAAAGTGACGACTCCCTGATGACTGATGTGCCGCTGTGTTTCCCTGCAGCACTTCACCTCATCACTTGCCAAAAGATCTGCAGTAGTTACTCTACTGAACCTATCTGTGCTCAGATGGTGATCTGGAGGTTGGAGGATGAAGCTGTTATGAATTAAAGAAAAGTTAGTTATTAAACCGAAGGCTGTGAAAAAAACTTCACCTACCGGAAGAAAATAAAATAGTTTTGTATCAACTTTAGATCATTGTATATCCGGTTATACTGGGTCTATTTGCATGAAACAAAGACTGGCATCGAGTTTAAAGCCAGAAGTCAATGGGAAACATGACGGCAATAATCCAATATTCACCAAGACCATGGGATAATATTAAAATACCTTTAAAACTGCTGCAGGGTAGAACACATTCAGTCCTGCGCTGTTTCATACAGAGAGATGATCTGGAGGATCAGTCTGTTCCGACCGTCTCCACTGGGAAGTGGAGGCATCACAGCAGAGCAAGACCTGATGAAGAAAAATGATACTATTAAACTCTGAGCTGTAACTTTAAAGTCAAGCAACAACTGTGACATCACAACTAATAAACCAAAATATTTAAGAAAATTCCCAATACCTTGCGCTCTGTTGTGGAGAAACATCGGTACTGGCAGAGGGAAGGACACATGTCTCTGTGTGGTCTAGCAGCGATGCATCTGATCCAACATGGTGGGTCTGCTGCTGTTTGACAGGTCAGACGGTGCAGCAGCATCCAGTCTGTGGCTTTGATGAGCAGTGTCTCAGAGAGAAGGTGAGGTAAAGGCCGGCAGGTGTTATCTCATCCACTGCTTTGGAGAACATTTTGACAAAGAGGGAGTAGAACTGTCTCTGTGTGGTTCAGCAGTGAATGGTCTGTCCTGGTCCTTTCCTTGACTGTTAAACTGATGCTGCTGCAGCTGGTCTGTGGTCGGCTGGGGTGTGTGCCGAACCTCACGGTCTTTGAAGGAGCCGAGGCCACAGCTGGCATGTGTCGCCAGGTGACCCATACACCCTCTGCCACCCTCCCTGCCAGAGGGCGTATGGGTAGGAAGTGTGGGGTTTCACACTTCCTACCTGTCAAAGACTTAATGGAGTTACTGGAACAGAAAGCGTGAATGTTACAAATACTTATGCTATGTACCAAAAGAAAAACCATGTGTGAAACACCTCGCAGCTCTTATTTTCTCCATCACATTGCAGCAGTCAAATCAAGTTTTGAGCAGGGGATCATCTGGTCCACCCTCCCTCCCTCCCAGCCTCAAAGCGACTGGGACAGCCTGGCAAGGTTTTGAAGCCTGGCTGCACAGATGACCCCCTGCTCTGGATAAATGTGGACTGTATTTGTAGTTTAAATCTCTGTACATTTACTGTTTGTTACCTGTCGTAGTCATCCTTATATTCTCCCTTTGATTCCAACACAAAAAAACTTTTATCTACATCTCCTCAAAATCCTGCTGACTTATTTAAGAACTGTTGGAGGAGATTACACAGAACACAGGATTGTGGTAACTGTAATATGTCTTCATTATCCCAGAATGGAGACAACGCTGTGGCTGAGAGATGAAGATCAGATCCAGCAGTGTGTTCTTCTCTGTTGTTGCAGCAGTGATGAGTTGCGCGTATCCCCTAGACTGAAACAGCTCAAATATTGGCTTACTTGCGTTGGACAGGAGATTCTCATTGAAATCGCCACAGACAATGATGGGGTGAATATCCAGGATCTCCAACGAGTCCAAAAGGCTTCCCAGGTTCGACAGAAATGATCTCATGCTGTAGTCTGGAGGTCTGTAAACAGCTGCAAGCAATGCACTCACTGGCGCTTCAACCTTCAATGCCACAAACTCCAGGTCAGTTACATTATGTACATACTGTTTTTCACTTACTTGAATGTGGTTTCTCACATAAACAGCAACTCCACCACCATGTCTGCTGGCCATTTGTGGAAAGTTTGTGTAGGACAGGTGTCTGTTGCGCTTGAACAGATTGTAACCCTCCAATTGTAGACTCTCTGCAACAAAGGAGCCATGTAGGTGCGTTTCCGTGAGACACAAAATGTCTGAGAGACACAGTTCGTGATGGCTCTTGATGTCATTCACATGAGATGGCAGTCCCTCTGTGTTGTGGTGAACGATAGTTAGGCTGCCAGGTCTGTCCGGTGTTTGTTTCATATGCAGAAGAGGCATCATATCATCGAAGCTGACTTCTCTCATGGTCTGAAGGGCTTCAGTGATTTCTGGGTTGGCATATATTTTACTCTCGTCCAGGTCCAGCATGTGAAGTCCACGGAGAGAGGTGACTCTGCTGATCGCTACGTACGCCATGCCTGGTTCAAAAATGCGCTTCAGTGATACCACAGCTGATGTCTTCGTCATGCCTTGGACCTTGTGTATCGTACATGCAAAGGCAAGTCGAACAGGAAACTGTCTGCGTACCACTCCTTTCTGCTTCAGATTGTCCTCGGCTCTGTCTATGTACACCAGATTTTCAGGTCCTCCTGATGCTCTGTTACGGTAATTCATCCCAGCTGTTTCATCATCCATCTTGAGCCCAAGCATAGTGACGTGTGAAAACCCAGATAGATCAGAGGTTACTATCCTGCCTAGTGTAGCAAAAGATCCATTCACCAATCCTTGAGACACATCGATGTTTCTAGTGAGCATGACACGAGCACCTTCAGCAACATTTAGAGTGTCTGGTAACTCATTATTGCCTCCTTTAAATGGTTTGGTCTGTCGTGCCATTTGTCCACTATGTGGGTCTTTCTTGAAGTCATCTGCATCAATGGTGGTGATATGAGAATGGAGCAGAGTTAATATTGCAGAGTTGTGTCCATCTACTTGTTTATTAGTAGCAAAAATATGCAGGACATCATTTGGACAAAGCTCTGGTTCAGTGATGGTCTGTGACAGCAAAGCTCTGTCTGCTTCAGATAACTTGTCTGCCTTTCCTTTCACACGGATCCTGTTCAACATCTCTGCGAAGGCAACATCATCTTTCTGACGCATGATCTCAGTCAGAGTGATCATCTGAAAGTTTTCCTTCCACAGGTCAATCTCAGAAGGCTCAAACACACAGAGGGTCTTGGACTGTCGCACCGGTGGGAGCTGATGAAAATCTCCAACTGCTAACACTGACATCCCTCCAAATGGTCTCTTGCTTCCTTTGATCTGTTTCAATCTGGCATCCACATAGGCAAAAAGGGACTTTGAAATCATCGACACTTCATCGATAACAAGGATCTCAGCATTTAAAAGGTCTGATCTAACTTCATCCAGTTTGTTGCCAAGTCCTTGAAATGGGGGTCTGAGGCTTCTGGGCAGCTTGAGGAGAGAGTGCAGTGTTGAACCTGAGATGTTAAAGGCAGCAGTGCCAGTGAACGCAGTCAAAAGGACGGTGGGGTTTGATATGTCAGCCTCCTCAGCATGTCTCGGCAGCTTGCACAGTATCTTAGACGCCTCGGAAAATATGCACTTGATGAGATGTGACTTTCCTGTTCCAGCTCCTCCATTTATGTACAAGAAAAAAGGCTCTGGATTGAGGCCACTGACACGGTTAATGCACCATTCTCTAACTGCATAGAATACACAGGCCTGTTTCTGGTTCAGATTCTGATACATTTGGCGTAACAGCATTGGGTCTATAGCAGGGGGCTCTCGGATGGCTCTGGCCTCTGTAGCAGCATCAGCCTGATTACTGTATTCTGGCACATTCTCCTGCACATTGTCATGGTCTGGCTCTCTCGCTTGTAGTTCCTCAATACACTCCAACCTGACAGCTTCAGATTCTGGGGCCAGATTACACCATTCATCAATCACACCTCTGTTCTGTTCAAATTCCTCGACTGCTTGCTCTATTACTTCACTGTGTTTTTCATAGTTGTCTCTGTTTCGTTTGACAATGATTCTGGCCATCTCAGGACACTGTGAGCCGGGTAGCAAAACACGGCCAGATTTGTAGAAGGACTCGTATGTTGTTCTCTTCAGTTCGTGGTCTGACCGGTGAGGAATGTACAGTTTTAGTAATGTGGCATAAAACTGCTCAGGTTTTTTCTCCTGTGACGCGCGGTAAAATCTGATGATAGCAGGCTTTTCGTTTTTCCTCATTTGAACAAATCCCATGTCATTCAGCAGGGGCAAAGCGCATTTACCTTTTGTCTGTTGGCCATAAACAATCCTGCTTTTGGATACAAAATCAGCCAGACACATCTCCTCAAACTCTGGTGTTTCAGGTCTGGATTTGTATTTGTCTGTCAGAGACGTCATCCACACGTTATCACTTTCTGATGTTGTGTTTTGCAGGCTTGACAGGGAGCGGCTCATTTTCACTGGGTTGTTGTCTGTGGGAATGAACGTGACTCCACGTGAACATTTCTTCATGCTAATACCGCATGCTCGAGTCACACACTCCTGAGCACTGACTTCTCTCTTTTTGGAATAGGCCTGCATGATTTCTCTCATTTCATCACACTCATTGACATGGTCTTTGTTTGAGTTCTGAATCAGGGTTTTTAGATACTCACTTACAGAGTTCTCACTTTTGCATATATATGTGCAGATGTAGTGTATCAAACTGAAATAATTGAGTACGTACTGCACGTCCATGTTAGCGTCCCAAGCTTCGAGTAGACACGGGTTGTATCCATTTACCCAGCAGTCCTTTGGATCACGCTTCAGTATCAACGCACTCGATTTGTTTATTCTGTTGAGGCATAGCTCGTACTCACTCAGTGTTAAGTTACATTTAGCTAGGAGCTGATGTAAAGTTAGGGAAGCAGCTTCAGGCTCATTCAGCAGCATGGTCAGTGGAGCGAGCGTTCTCTTTGCTAATTCCAGTTCTGCTAAACCATCATCTTCCCCAGGTCTTGTTATCATTGTCTCTCCTGAAGGGGGCTTGGGAAATCCAAAACGGCAGCCAGAGTTGGAACTTCTGAAACATGTCCTTGAGTGGTTTTTGCTGTGCATTTGTACTTCTGTGACTTTTTTGTAAAGATCAGGTTGTTTATGTGGGTCAGGGAGCTGAGCTGTTATGTATTTGGACACAAAATTACACACAGTCAAATCATCATCTTCCTCAAACACAGGTGCACCTTCTACCCATAAGAGTCCGTGTATGTGAGGGCTTCCTCTATTTTGAAATTCCAGCCTCCAAAAATAGTCCACGACTTTCCCCAGTGGTTGCGCAGGAGACAAGATTAAATCTCTGAATAGGGCCTCAACACGTTTGTCAAATAATCTTAGGACTGTGACCGGATTACTTCTCAAAATATTGCATTTGGTCCCCCAGTCTAGCTCATCAAAATTGACTTCCTCACCCTGCTGAGCTTTTATTGCCTCTATCACCTCAGGCCAACGCATTTCAGCTGCAGAAAATGTGCAAAAGAATGTAGGAGAACCTAATTGACGAATAATGGAGAATAAATCTCTGGTTGTTTTTTCCCAGTAACTCGGGGTTCCACGTAGCGGCTGCATAAATCTGATTGCATCTTTATTTCGCACCAGTCTTTCAACCTCGCGCCTGTCTTGTAACATTCCTGAGGTTATTCTCCGTCCATCTCTGGTGAAAGGCTTCCCTTTACGTAACTGAATCTGCATGCTGGAAGTGGCCAAGTGTATCTCTGTCACAAATTGGGCAAAAAACAGATAATTTGTATCCGTGGCGAAACGACCATCAACACCGAAAAGCCTGGTTTTAAAATAACTGCTGGGAGATATTTTAATTGGTCTCTTCTCATCCAGTGTGTTTTGACCCGTTGGGAACTGAGCAGGAAAAGCTATGGCCTCAAGTTTAGGTGTTCTAAAGAAACCGACTGGACTGTTTCTTTCTGCAGGGGCAACAGAGTAGATACCTTCACTGAAACACATTATCTCCTCTGAAACATCACATGGCTGAAGGCAGGATTCTAAAGCCAGACCACCATTAGGCATGTCACCTTCAAGTTCTGTATCATCAGTCTGCTCTGGTTCATTTCCATCACAACGCAGCACGTCAGTGTTCTGTTGCTCATTTTCCCTTACTTCCTCACACAGTGCAATGCTTTCACACACGTCAATTTCCATCATATCATCCTCATCGTAATCATCATCCTCCATTGTTACATCATCATCATCATCATCATCATCAGGAAGTGTTGGGTCGCATAACTCCGCCTCCTCTCTGATAGTTATGTCGTCATACTGTGGGTGAATTTCTTTTAGTTTATGCAGCGCCTGCACTAGTTTAGACCAGTTTACAGTCTGGAAGAGCTGGTGACCTTTGTAACACAAACGTCTCTTCAGTTTGACCCTCAAAACCTGCGATTCACCTCTCAGTCTGGGCAGAGCGTTGACTGTCTCCTGTACCTCAGATGGCACACACACTACATTACCCCTAATAGATTTCTGAGCCCCTTTTGGGAGAGGAATGATTTTAGCAAACGTAATGCATTTAGCAATGAGATGTCTCTCCAGTATGTTGAGATCAGACAGTTCAGGAGGTATATCAGCTAGCTCCAAGTTGTTAGCTATAGCGAGGGGTGGCATGGCTCCATTTTTAAGATGATTATGGCAGGTGTGACAAATCCATTCTGTCTTCCTCTCATCAGGCATCTTACACTGTTCATTTCTGCATTCATCACCACAAACATGGACATACTTTCCTGTCAAGCATGCTGCAGCCACATCTGGCTTCTTTACATATTTTGACCTTGTACATTGCTTTACTTGGTTTGGAAATGAAGATTTATGACAGACGGTGCACACAAAACTTGGGCCGACCTTTATATGGGATCTGAAAACAGATATAGCTTCTTTGATTAAAGGGTCATCACTCTCACATGTTTGTCTATTTATCCGTCTGTATTTCCTTCTTATTTTTGTGGCACACCTCATGTTATGCATACTCTTAAATGCAAGGTTATTATTATACCTGTCTCGCATTAATTGTCTCATTAGCTCTCTGTGTCTTAGCCTGAATGCTTGATCACGTGCATAACGTTTAGTGATGAAAGATCGCTGTCTTAGCCTGAAGTCCGCACAGTCTCTGTATCGGTTGGTGATGTACTGCTTTTTCCTTTGCTGAAAATCAACATTATTTTTATATCTGTTGGAAAGATACTCTTTTCGTCTCTGCCTGAAGACAGTATTTTGATTGTTACGATATCGGTTGTTAAAGTTCTCTTGTTTTGCTTTTCTAAATTCATCATTTGAATATTTCCTGCTTGAGTAAGATTTTTTCTTTACACTAAATGTTTTATTTAAAGCATACTTTGCTTTTTCTTTCCTCTTTTGATTCTCATTTCTTTGTGATGGCTTTTCAGAGAGCAATTGTCTCCTCTTAAATTTTTTTCTTTGTTGTTTATTATATTTCGATAAGTCAGGTAAGGCATTATCACATGACAATGAAGCAGGTGCGTTTGATTCACTGTGAGGAGCATCATATATGACAGAATCAACCGCTGAAGGTTCTCGATCAGTTTCCATATGAGCAGATACCTCATCTACAATGTTAACAGCGACATCAATGGTATCAGTGTTTGCCTCTGGAACCCCGTTAAACAGAGCAGGTGAAACAGCAGCATTGTGAGCTGAAGGAGGAGTCTCCGTCTCTTTTATAGCATTGTTCTGGTTGGTCATGTTCACTTTGTGACATTTTCTCCTTTGCCGTTTACTAAGTTCACAGGAGATAACTGGCACGGCATTTTCACTGGCAATAGGATTCATCAATGGGACATTTTCGTGTGAATCACTTTGAGGAGCACCATGTGTGGTGACAGAATTCAAGCTGAATCTACTTGATGGTTCTGGTTCGGTTTCCATAGGAGTGGACAGCCCCTTTACTATGTTTTCAGATACTTCAGTAGTTACCTCTGCAGCCTCATTTTGAAGAGCAACCTCCAACAGAGCAGTTGAAACAGCAGCAGTGTGAGTGGTAGACGGTCTCTCTGTCTCTCTTACAGCATTGTTCTGGATGGCCATGGTCATGTTGTGAAACTCAACAGGCTTCAGCTCATATGTACAGTTGGATTGTGTGCCCAGCATTCTGTGATACTGCAGGAGGCGGTCGATCATATCACTGAGATGAGTGAACGTCAGCATGACAGCAGTACCAGGCGTGTAGGAACCCAGGAGTCGGGGCAAACCTTTGGATGATCTGGAATGTGGGTCAAAGAAACCATATCTGCCTGACCTGGTTCTGAAAACTGCAATACATAACGATGTCATCAACAGCAGTGCATACTGCACATCCGATAACAAGCAGCTCAGTCCTGACTCTAGATCCAGAAAGCTGTCTACAGCGCCAGGTGGTGGACCTGCTAATGTACCATACCTACTAAAGATTGTCATGTCCACATCACTTACACATCTGCGTGCTGGCACAGTATCAGGGAGCTCATCAGTAGCCAAATGTATGTGTGTAGGGAACCTTTTCCTGGCAGCTTTATACATCACGTTACCTTTATCCAAAACATTATTGAGATCTGCTGTGGTGACGTTTTCATTCTCGTGAAGGAATGCTAAAAATGTGAGTGAGTTACAGGTGCACTGCTTGTTCCTGTATTGGCCGTATTTATGGGAAGCCTGGCTGCGGGATGCTTGGACGTGCTGTTCAGATGGTTGATCTCCCAGGTTCACCCAGTCTGCATGAGGAGCTGCTCCACCAGGCTGGTCATCAGTGTAACGTCCTCTCTTCAAAGCGTCAGCATAGGATAGACCTGCTCTTGGTACAGACGGCATGTGGCTCTGACCCGTGTGGTTTACCTGGTTAGCATTAGATTGCTCTGCTACACACTGCTTATCAATGATACGCCTCCTCTCAGCATCAGCATCAGCTACCTGTAGTTCACATGGAGCATCACACTGTTGAGGTTGAGTTGCTGCAGGCCTCTCTCCATCACTGCTCTGAAGACCAACACATTCGGCTCCTTCAATTGTTGCACTGTGAATCTCACCCGACTTCTTCCAGCGATGGCTTACAGCTCTGGAATTCTTACTCTTCTTTGGCATTGTTGTTGTGTTCAAAACCCACTGATTTTACCGTTTGACTTTTATTGTACACAACCAATTTAATAAACAAAATATCAATGTTAAATCCTGTAAACCGTTCAAGTTTTGGTTTAGTATTCAGACTCAAAGCAACCAATTTCTCAATACAGCTGGTTTATTTATCACAGTATATTAATGTTCAAAAAAGCAAAGCTTGTATACCGATTCAAACAATGTAAATAGGTCTATAGTCAATGAGGTAGAATTATATGCAAATCAGGGATTTAAATATGATGTATGTCTTGTATTTTTAGCAGAAGTACAGTTACACTAGTCTAGTAAACAATAACAGATAATAGTTAACGTGCAGTCAAGTGTGAAGATAGCTGCAATCAAAACAAACCCTTGGGGACAAACTTTCGTTTCACAGCAGGAAGTTCAGGAACAATAGTGTACTAGTATAAAATATGGATTTTCAGTCCAGTAATCTCTTGTGTATTATCTTCCAATAATGTATAATACACAACCAAGTATGAGGAGAGAGAAGTTGCAACCTGAGAGACTCAAAGATCCACAGATTGATTAATCTAGAACACAGGAGTTTATGTTATATTCACAAAAGCTTTCTGAAAATGGTATTCCAAAACAGTGGGTTATGATATTCAATTCCAACAGTGGGTTGTGATATTCAATTCCAACAGTGGGTTGTGATATTCAATTCCAAAACAGTGGGTTGTGATATTCAATTCCAAAAAAGTGGGTTGTGATATTCAATTCCAAAAAAGTGGGTTGTGATATTCAATTCCAAAAATATTTTGTTCTTTTGAAGCCAACAAAAAGATAGAATAATGGAGGTAAAGCTGGGTAGATGGGATAGCAAGATAGAGCTTCCAACAAAAAGATAGATATAGTAGATTTGATAGGATAGATAGATAATTCCAGTATGTAGTGGTGAGGAGTAGATGGACAGGAGAGATAGAACTGAGAGATAGAGGAGAGGGAGAGCAGCAGCAGCAGCACACCTGCAAGACAAAATGGAAAATGATATTAGACATTTCAGAGAAAACTTTTTAAAATAAATACTATTAAAAAGGTATTTTTTTTCATCTTTTCTTTCATGATTATAGCTCTATACACATGTTAAGGGCTGTCCCAAGAATTAACCAAGTCTTATACGATTGATCAGGTTTTTATCAACATCATTGTGTAATCATATCCCCCCACCCCCCGTTCATTAATTCATATTTGCTTTGCGAGATTACCATGTTCATTTATAAACACACACCCTGTGTTCCAATCCCCATACTTCCCTACTATTTAGTACGCCACAAAAAGATTAAGGATGTCCCAATACATGAACGTCAATTGTAGTATGCTGAAAATACATTAATGCCCCACTAACTCCAATAGCATTTTGGAGTATTCGTCTTTATTCTTGACATTTCTCAACATAACAGTTGCGAAAATCAGATGGCAGGGTCAGAATTTGGCGTAAACAACATGAAAGCATGGATCCATCCTGCCTTGCACCATCAAGCCACTTTAAAATTCACTTAAAATCCCCTTTCTGATGCTCTGTTTCAGCTTCACCACGTCTAAATGCATTGAGTTGCGGACATGTGATTGGCTGATTAGCTTTTTGTTTTTATAAGCAATTGAACAGGTGTACCTAATAAAGTAGCCGGTGAGTGTATATTTCTAGATGATAAATAAGTGCTATGTTAACATATCACAATTGTGTTGCAAGTCTTTTATAAAGAAAATCATGAAATGCTCATTAACAATTAATTGGTAAATTATGAATCAGTCTTTTACAAACCTTTCTTCATCCCCCTAATCTAAAGTGTAAACCATTCATCAGGTTCATATGAGTAGTAGGGCTGTCCTCCACTAAAAATGTACAAAATCGAATCTGATTGGTCGAATTTTGCCTGTAGTAAACTAATCGTCAAATCATGCTATTTTTTTTCCCCTGCTTATTGATCCAAATTCTCATTTCCAATGGGGCTGAACGACCCAATTATAGTTTGTCTTCTTGAGTTAGCATAAGAATATATGTCTACCTTAGTCATTCACTCACACTTAGTATATTGATTAAGAGATTGAGTTGGTTTCAAGTATTTTTTATAGAGTTGTCCAAGAGCCAAGGACCACTTGTGGAGAGCTTCAATTAGCAGGTACTGTTGTCTCAAAGAAAACAGTAAGTAATGCACTCCACTGCCATGGCCTGTATGTGAGCTCACCAAGCAAGACTCCATTGCTGAAAAAAAAGCTTGTTGAAGCTTGTTTAGTACTTATTTCACCCGCTGTATATTACTGTTTTGTAAATCATCGTTTCATAATTATGAATTAACAATATTATAAAGTAAAAAATAAATCAATATGCGAACGAATATTAGACAGCCCTTAATATTCAAACCGGTTATGGGCATTCTTTTTTGCAAATGTCTTTGCTTGAACGTTGCCATCACAACTGATAATGCGACCAACTATGTCAATGGTGTAGAGAGGTACTTGAGGATCACGGATATCCCGTGCATGGCTCACATAATTAACCTGGCCGGTGTATTGAGAGCAGAAGTGCTGGGGCTCACTTACAAGCTTCACTGTGTGTGTGTGTGTGTGTGTGTGTGTGTGTGTGTGTGTGTGTGTGTGTGTGTGTGTGTGTGTGTGTGTGTGTGTGTGTGTGTGTGTGACTGGTTGGCTGTGAGCTAATCTCTTTGTTTGGGCAGCTCTCTGCCACACACACAGCTAGAAATAACTGACCTAAAAATGCCATGATTGACTAATCACAACAGAGGTTGTATAAGTGCCATATTATAACAGACATCTTCAAGGCAGACCATTGATTCAGACAAACATTACATTCCACAGGTGAACTTACTGCACAGCTGCCACAGTGTCACCAACAGTGATAGACTGCAGCTAGGAGGACGCTGCAAGGAGAGACAAGACAGAGGGAGACAAAAGAGATTTTACTTTCATTGCTGAAACACAGCAGCTCACAGCTAATTTCAATCCAAACTGTGTTCAGTTTTGGTTTGTCATTTATTTACTAATATATTTTACTGTCTCATATTTTCCTCCCTTAAATACTATACAGTGTATGCCGGTTACTGCAGCTACTTTTTACTTAGTAAATAGGTAGGTTGCAGTAATAAGTAATTCTAAACCGTAAATCAATAATATATCAGTTTAATTGTAAATACCAAAATTCATGTGTGTGTGAACTTACAGTCAGTAGTCAACGACGGGATGTGATCTGCAGTTGGAGACATAGTCTGATGCATTAGTGGGAAACACTGCATGTTACTGCAGCTACCTATGGTATTATGACAGCATTTAAAAAGGCCAAAGAATGTTTTAAAGACACAATGAAACTTCTTAACTTTCTTATTATGCAATTCATGTGTGTGTGAACTTACAGTCAGTAGTCAACGACGGGATGTGATCTGCAGTTGGAGACATGGAGCAGGAGCAGTGGAGGGAGGGAGAGAAGGAGAGTTTTAGTTCACATACGAAAAACAAACCCACAGCTCATTTTAGTTCAAAGTACTATTCAGGGTTGTCAAAGACTCATTCAAGATTCAGAGTGTTCCAGGGTGTTAAAATGTTTTAAATAAATTACTTTTGCTTGATTCATTTTAAATAAAATGTTTTGAGATAAAGAACAATATTTTCTATATTATGCCCAGATGTGTTGTGGTCTGTTGTCATGTTCACTTACAATAATTCTACTTACCGATAAAAAATCTTCTGGCTGGATTCATGTTCCGTTAAATGAGAGAAAAAACAAGAGAGAAAACAATATGTTACAGTGGGTGGGTTCAAACTATTCAGAATAAATATAGCATCTAGCCAAAGATAGAATATATCATATTTTGTATACTTTTCAAGAAAGTGTTTAGATGATGACAATAGTAAAATCCCCATCTTTAATGTGTGGAATCACTTTTGGTTTATATTCAGGTATAAATTAAATAGACAACAAAATGTAGTTAATCATCTGACCACTTCACATATTAATGTCTCGCTTTTTACTATTTATAGCCCTATGTTTGAGTAAAATGAACATTTTGGTTTTATTCTATAAAATACTGACAACATTTCTACCAAATTCCCCCTGAAAATATTTTCATTGAGAGCATTTCCATTAAGTAATGTAGACATGAAGATTGAAGAAAAATCCAGACTGGTCTCTTAGTAGAGTACATATATAAGTTACTCTAAGAGAGTGAGTATATGAGCATGGTTTATACATAGGGAAAGGCAGGTGCCTACTAACCGTTTAGAAGAAAAAAATATTAAATCATAGGCTTATTTCCAGTGTTCTAAATGGTCTGGGAATTGTATTTTACATGTAGTTTCGCAAAGCCAGACCAAAACTACAACAAGTAGTATGATGTTACACATCATGATAAAGTTCATCATATCCATCTCTGCAATAATAATAAGGGATCTTATCTTTGACCTTCTTTAACTTTATTTAGGCCGATCATCTTCGTTATGTGAAGGGAGAAATACTAAACCTCCTTTATTTGGATTTGTAAATCATTTTTTATCACTTAAAAGTAGGTTTTCTAGTAAAGTAACAAGAAAGATAAAGATGTATAGGGAATGGGGATATATCTCGTTTCTTGTTTTAAAAATGCCCCTCGCTTTTAAAGTGTTTACTCCTCTTTGTGTTGTGTGCTGCTTCTAATCGGTTGTAGCATGTGTGACTCTCCTACGAATATGTTTCTAATGGGCCTTCAAAGTAAAACTAGAAAACGAACTGCATCCGCAACAAAGACGCTACTTCCTAAGGCACATGCAAGTCGAGCCAACTCGGAGCTGTCCGGCTTCAGTCGGGCTTTTTCGTCACTCCCCCGACTGCACTCGGCTACTCTCGTCTACTTTCCAGACGAGCCGAAACGGGGATCGAACGAGCCTAACGTGTGAGCGCGAGACGGACGCACAATGAGTCATGACTCCCCCTCCCCTATGAAGCTTCATACAGCTAACATAAATTACAAGCTTGCCTGATAGTTAGTTTTACGTAACTGGAAGCTGGCTAACAGCTACAATGGCTGATTAAAACTAACCCAGAGACAACACATTAGCTGACATAAGCCTTAATTCTGATAACATCAGTTCACTTGCTGCTACTCAAATAAACCGTTTGTGTCAGTTAGTTAGCGTTAGCAACAGCGATCGCCAGTTTAGCGTTAGCAACAGCGAACGCCAGTTTAGCGTTAGCAACGGCGCTAGCTAGTTAGCTAACATTAACCTCATAAGAGACTTGAACATTTGGTATTTATTTTGAGCTCAACAAAGT
>NC_137230.1:36680060-36690060 GCF_949987685.1 Ammodytes marinus
AAAAAGCTTAAAACTAAAACTGTGCTTGTTCAAAGACAGTTTAAGATTTTAAAAAGTTGAATAGGATTTTAATAGCTGCAATTCATGTGAATTGTTTAAAGTTTGAATGGAGTCTCTAGCTGAAAAAATGCGGGAGGAGATAGGTTTCAAAGAGGATGAAGTTTTAGCGGTTTGGAATGCTGCTCTCACCCGCTTCAGTGTTAAAATAATTTGTTAAAAAGCTGAATATTTTAAAAAGTTTAAAAGGTAGAAAAATGTTAAAAGAGGTCCACACATGTCCTTAAAGAGCTGAACATTTTGGTATTTGAATGGTTAAAATAGCTGAAGATTTGAAGGAGGTATGAAGGTCCAAAAAACGTACGGAAGAAGTGGAATAATAACTAGAAATGCAATTCCTGAAGAAATTGCGGTGTGAATGCTGTGCTGCTGAACTGAAGCTGATGCTGAATAAACTTCACTGCTGAATGTTGATGAAGAACGAAGGATGAATATATCTGAATGAATAGAATGATTGAATAATACAATCTATGAAAAATGAATTAAAAATTTATGAATTATGACCTTGAAACTTGACCTTTGACCTCTAAACTCCTATGGGGTTATAATTGAGTCATAATAAACATTTGTGCAAAGTTAGAAGAAAATCCGTGTAAGTCTATATTTTGCGGTAACTGGGACTTGAACCACCAACTTTAAGCTCAGGGTTTAAAAAAAAAAAAAATAAATTATAGATATGCCTAATGTGTCATATGCACTTCCCACGAGACATGTTCCCCTTCACACAAAGATTTAAGGTGAAAATGTTATTCCCTAAGCAGGATTCGGACCTGTGATCTTCAGGCTGCGAGACCTAGGCTTAAACCACTAAGCCACCAAAGTTGTTGAATCTATCAGAGCAGGTCACATCTATAAAGAGAACTCTATATTCCTATGGCGCGGTGGTGAGCTAATCAGGGCCAATTGGTAACAGCTGTGGTCCCTCTCCACCTTTAGAGCTGAGCGAAACGCATCCTTCAAACTTCTGCCTCTCACACGCAAACCGTTTGTCTGACAGACAAAATGAAGATACCGTGAGAATCAGAAGATTCCAAGATATGGATAAAAAACTTAAAACTGTGAAATAGTAATTGATTAGACTTGGAGCTAAAGTACATTGATGGCTTGATGGAGAGCTCGTCTGAGTCAACTCAGTAAGCTACAACATAAAATAAAAGATTGCGGTGGAGGCTAGAACGGAGGCGGAAGCGGAGGCGGCTTCTTCTTCTTCTTCTTTTAATTTCCGGCAATTGCCTTTTCAGCACATTGCTGCCACCCACAGGACAAAGATAACACGCGTTCAATGAACGATCTGAAAAAAAGCATTTCCTGCTGAGTTGAAAAGTTGAACAAAAGTGGAAAAACTAAAGGTTTATAAAGTCGAAGTTTATAAAGGTCATACTTGTGTAAAATAAGTTTAAAAGGAGATGAGTTTTTTTTTAAATTATCTATTTCAAATAGCCTACACAATGGTATAACTGCAGCAAGACAAACTATGCAATTAATATTAGATATTATTGCATATTTAATCAAGTAAATAAATTACTATTTCATTTAGAACTGTGCCATATCTCTCCTCTTCACCCCAAAGCCCAAAAAACATTAGGATTAAAAAAAGACAGTGCCTCACCAGCCATAAACCTCACTGCACGTCTCTTCACATTCACACTCTCTCACTCACACACACACACACACACACACACACACACACACACACACACACACACACACACACACACGGACTCTCTCACTCACACAAACACACACACAGTTTCACATGGGATGTTACTGGTTTCTATGGCAACAGTTGATGACAGTGTCTTCAGTTATTTTGGTCCTGTAATACACTGATATGCAGCAGTTGGTTGGACACCATTTAGCTTGGAAGCCCAAAACTTCCATTGTGTAGGTTCGGTAGTCACATCTATGCGACCGGCAGAATATGTCTTTTTTGGGTGTAATAAACCTTTAAATATCTCTGAAGTTATGAATTTTATGAAAAAATTGTGAATTATGGAAATGTGCTCCCGTGCAAGACGAACATGGGACAATTTGAATCCTTAAAAGGAGTTGAAAAGTTGAATATATAGAGGTTTGAATAACATTTCTTGCTGAAGTTATGAAGAAGTTGAAAGACATGGATACAAATCTTAAAACTATGAAATAGTAATTGAATAGACTTGGAGCTAAACTACCTTGATGGCTTGAATTTATATGAATCAGCTAAAGGAGTATGAAGATGTGGAAAAGTAAGAAACAGTCTTAAATATGAACAGTAGTGAATTGTTTAACTCTAATAGGAATGATGTTGAATATTTAAAAATGTCTAGATAAAATTACAATTGAAAGACATGAAAAACAATGTATGTGTGAAATAGGCCTTCAAAGAGCAGAGTGTTTGCCCCATTTCAACTGTGCCTCTACGAACTGTCTAATAAAGCGGAAAAAAGAAAAAAAGAATCAAGAAAAAAAAGTGAAATTGCCCTTTAATGGGCAGAGTGAGTCACCAAGGTGAGTGTATGTCTTATTGAGGGTCTGTGATCAGGCAGAAATCCCACCTTTTAGAGGCCTCAGAGAGGTCATTTCATCCAAAACGTCACCTCAAACCGCTGCCTCTAACTAGCGGACCCTGAGTCTAACTGACAAAATTATTTTATTGTTAGAACCAAAAGAATCTGATGAAGACACAGTGTGAAGATTGTGTCTGTAATGTGAAGAATATGAGAAGCAGAGCATTTTAAAAGTGTGGTACAGTCTGCCTTTCTCCAGAAATGTCATGTCTCAGTTATCAAGGCGGCAGTTGGTTGGACACCATTTAGCTTGGAAGCCCAGACCTCCCATTGTGTAAGTCCGATTGCTTCAGTAGTCACATCTATGCGACCGGCAGAATATGTCCTACATTTTGATGTAAAAATTATCCACGTAGGGTTTAATTTGTGGGAGTGAGAGGCAGTTAAGTGGAAGGTTTTGGTGTATTTTTACACCAGTTCTACACTGTAACAGTTGGTTTCCCCAGTCTGCCTCTGAACATTCCGTCCCATCCGGATCCCATTATAAATTTAGAAAGAGGTTGAAAAAAGCTTAAAACTAAAACTGTGTTTGTTCAAAGACAGTTGAAGATTTTAAAAAGTTGAATAAGTGTTTAATAGCTGTAATTAATGTGAATTGTTTAACGTTTGAATGGAGTCTCTAGCTGAAAAAATGCGGGAGGAGATAGGTTTCAAAGCAGAGGAAGTTTTAGCGGTTTGGAATGCTGCTCCTATCCGCTTCAATGTTAAATAATTTTTGTTTAATTGCTATTAATTATGAAGTTATTAATTTTTTTGAAAATTTTGAATGAAAGCAATAATGTGGAAAATGGGCTGAATATGAGGATAGTTGAAGGAAGTTTGTGGAATGAAGCATGTTGAAGATATGGACGTCCATGAAAAGCGGGCGGAATAATAAGAATAAGAATAAATACGCAGAATATCAATGCTGTGAATGCTTTCAGCATTCACACCAACTAGAAATGCAATTCCTGAAGAAATTGCGGTGTGAATGCTGTGCTGCTGAACTGAAGCTGATGCTGAATAAACTTCACTGCTGAATGTTGATGAAGAACGAAGGATGAATATATCTGAATGAATAGAATGATTGAATAATACAATCTATGAAAAATGAATTAAAAATTTATGAATTATGACCTTGAAACTTGACCTTTGACCTCTAAACTCCTATGGGGTTATAATTGAGTCATAATAAACATTTGTGCAAAGTTAGAAGAAAATCCGTGTAAGTCTATATTTTGCGGTAACTGGGACTTGAACCACCAACTTTAAGCTCAGGGTTTAAAAAAAAAAAAAATAAATTATAGATATGCCTAATGTGTCATATGCACTTCCCACGAGACATGTTCCCCTTCACACAAAGATTTAAGGTGAAAATGTTATTCCCTAAGCAGGATTCGGACCTGTGATCTTCAGGCTGCGAGACCTAGGCTTAAACCACTAAGCCACCAAAGTTGTTGAATCTATCAGAGCAGGTCACATCTATAAAGAGAACTCTATATTCCTATGGCGCGGTGGTGAGCTAATCAGGGCCAATTGGTAACAGCTGTGGTCCCTCTCCACCTTTAGAGCTGAGCGAAACGCATCCTTCAAACTTCTGCCTCTCACACGCAAACCGTTTGTCTGACAGACAAAATGAAGATACCGTGAGAATCAGAAGATTCCAAGATATGGATAAAAAACTTAAAACTGTGAAATAGTAATTGATTAGACTTGGAGCTAAAGTACATTGATGGCTTGATGGAGAGCTCGTCTGAGTCAACTCAGTAAGCTACAACATAAAATAAAAGATTGCGGTGGAGGCTAGAACGGAGGCGGAAGCGGAGGCGGCTTCTTCTTCTTCTTCTTTTAATTTCCGGCAATTGCCTTTTCAGCACATTGCTGCCACCCACAGGACAAAGATAACACGCGTTCAATGAACGATCTGAAAAAAAGCATTTCCTGCTGAGTTGAAAAGTTGAACAAAAGTGGAAAAACTAAAGGTTTATAAAGTCGAAGTTTATAAAGGTCATACTTGTGTAAAATAAGTTTAAAAGGAGATGAGTTTTTTTTTAAATTATCTATTTCAAATAGCCTACACAATGGTATAACTGCAGCAAGACAAACTATGCAATTAATATTAGATATTATTGCATATTTAATCAAGTAAATAAATTACTATTTCATTTAGAACTGTGCCATATCTCTCCTCTTCACCCCAAAGCCCAAAAAACATTAGGATTAAAAAAAGACAGTGCCTCACCAGCCATAAACCTCACTGCACGTCTCTTCACATTCACACTCTCTCACTCACACACACACACACACACACACACACACACACACACACACACACACACACACACACACACGGACTCTCTCACTCACACAAACACACACACAGTTTCACATGGGATGTTACTGGTTTCTATGGCAACAGTTGATGACAGTGTCTTCAGTTATTTTGGTCCTGTAATACACTGATATGCAGCAGTTGGTTGGACACCATTTAGCTTGGAAGCCCAAAACTTCCATTGTGTAGGTTCGGTAGTCACATCTATGCGACCGGCAGAATATGTCTTTTTTGGGTGTAATAAACCTTTAAATATCTCTGAAGTTATGAATTTTATGAAAAAATTGTGAATTATGGAAATGTGCTCCCGTGCAAGACGAACATGGGACAATTTGAATCCTTAAAAGGAGTTGAAAAGTTGAATATATAGAGGTTTGAATAACATTTCTTGCTGAAGTTATGAAGAAGTTGAAAGACATGGATACAAATCTTAAAACTATGAAATAGTAATTGAATAGACTTGGAGCTAAACTACCTTGATGGCTTGAATTTATATGAATCAGCTAAAGGAGTATGAAGATGTGGAAAAGTAAGAAACAGTCTTAAATATGAACAGTAGTGAATTGTTTAACTCTAATAGGAATGATGTTGAATATTTAAAAATGTCTAGATAAAATTACAATTGAAAGACATGAAAAACAATGTATGTGTGAAATAGGCCTTCAAAGAGCAGAGTGTTTGCCCCATTTCAACTGTGCCTCTACGAACTGTCTAATAAAGCGGAAAAAAGAAAAAAAGAATCAAGAAAAAAAAGTGAAATTGCCCTTTAATGGGCAGAGTGAGTCACCAAGGTGAGTGTATGTCTTATTGAGGGTCTGTGATCAGGCAGAAATCCCACCTTTTAGAGGCCTCAGAGAGGTCATTTCATCCAAAACGTCACCTCAAACCGCTGCCTCTAACTAGCGGACCCTGAGTCTAACTGACAAAATTATTTTATTGTTAGAACCAAAAGAATCTGATGAAGACACAGTGTGAAGATTGTGTCTGTAATGTGAAGAATATGAGAAGCAGAGCATTTTAAAAGTGTGGTACAGTCTGCCTTTCTCCAGAAATGTCATGTCTCAGTTATCAAGGCGGCAGTTGGTTGGACACCATTTAGCTTGGAAGCCCAGACCTCCCATTGTGTAAGTCCGATTGCTTCAGTAGTCACATCTATGCGACCGGCAGAATATGTCCTACATTTTGATGTAAAAATTATCCACGTAGGGTTTAATTTGTGGGAGTGAGAGGCAGTTAAGTGGAAGGTTTTGGTGTATTTTTACACCAGTTCTACACTGTAACAGTTGGTTTCCCCAGTCTGCCTCTGAACATTCCGTCCCATCCGGATCCCATTATAAATTTAGAAAGAGGTTGAAAAAAGCTTAAAACTAAAACTGTGTTTGTTCAAAGACAGTTGAAGATTTTAAAAAGTTGAATAAGTGTTTAATAGCTGTAATTAATGTGAATTGTTTAACGTTTGAATGGAGTCTCTAGCTGAAAAAATGCGGGAGGAGATAGGTTTCAAAGCAGAGGAAGTTTTAGCGGTTTGGAATGCTGCTCCTATCCGCTTCAATGTTAAATAATTTTTGTTTAATTGCTATTAATTATGAAGTTATTAATTTTTTTGAAAATTTTGAATGAAAGCAATAATGTGGAAAATGGGCTGAATATGAGGATAGTTGAAGGAAGTTTGTGGAATGAAGCATGTTGAAGATATGGACGTCCATGAAAAGCGGGCGGAATAATAAGAATAAGAATAAATACGCAGAATATCAATGCTGTGAATGCTTTCAGCATTCACACCAACTAGAAATGCAATTCCTGAAGAAATTGCGGTGTGAATGCTGCGCTGCTGAACTGAAGCTGATGCTGAATAAACTTCACTGCTGAATGTTGATGAAGAACAAAGGATGAATATATCTGAATGAATAGAATGATTGAATAATACAATTTATGAAAAATTTATGAAAAATTGATGAATTATGACCTTGAAACTTGACCTTTGACCTCTAAACTCCTCTGGGGTTATAATTGAGTCATAATAAACATTTGTGCAAAGTTAGAAGAAAATCCGTGTAAGTCTAAATTTTGCGGTAACTGGGACTTGAACCACCAACTTTAAGCTCCGGGTTTTAAAAAAATAAAATAAATAAATAAAAATATAGATATGCCTAATGTGTCATATGCACTTACCACGAGACATGTTCCCCTTCACACAAAGATTTAAGGTGAAAATGTTATTCCCTAATTAGGATTCCAACCTGTGATCTTCAGGCTGCGAGACCTAGGCTTAAACCACTAAGCCACCAAACTTGTTGAGTCTAACAGAGCAGGTCACATCTATAAAGAGAACTCTATATTCCTATGGCGCGGTGGTGAGCTAATCAGGGCCAATTGGTAACAGCTGTGGTCCCTCTCCACCTTTAGAGCTGAGCGAAACGCATCCTTCAAACTTCTGCCTCTCACACGCAAACCGTTTGTCTGACAGACAAAATGAAGATACCGTGAGAATCAGAAGATTCCAAGATATGGATAAAAAACTTAAAACTGTGAAATAGTAATTGAATAGACTTGGAGCTAAAGTACATTGATGGCTTGATGGAGGGCTCGTCTGAGGACGACCTAGAGAGAGAATGTATATGAATCAGCTAAAGGACTATGAAGATGTGGAAAAGTAAGAAATAGTCTAAAGTATGAACGGTAGTGAATTGTTGAACTCTAGTGGCGGCTCGCCCATAGAGGGCGATAGGGCGCCGCCCTCCTTGAGCCATATCAGCAAAAAACGAAAATATAATAATGAATAATAATGATGTTTTTTTTTTGTTTTTTTTGTATTAATAATCATAATTTATGATTTCAATACAGTTTTTACCTGCATCTAAGTCTGAATATCATTGTACAATCAGCGTCTGTGCTCTGTACCGTCACTCTGGGGCGATGTCGGGCTGGTTGAAAATCGCCCCCAGCGCTCTCATAGACATCAATGTAAAACTTTTTTTTTTCAAACTGCAAGCCTCGCAATGCAATCTCTATGGGTTCCGGGGGTGCTCGCCCTAACGTGTTGTCGTCATACGTACAGTAAACAATAAACCAATTACAGTGCCTGATACAGTCACATGTCCAGTATGCAGCCCAGAGCGGTCATATTCAAGACCAACACAACTTTATATCAACTCAGGCTAGGCTGGCAAGCTACTTACTTGATCGGACTCGGACTAGGTCTTTCCCAGACAAAATGTAACCATCAAGCAAGTATCTACCAAGATGGATTGGGGGATCTTATAAACGCGGATTTTCACGGGGCTCGTTTGAACGGCTAACGAGGCTAGCAGGATGCTAATGCGCTAACGCTCTGTCCTGCTGCCGCTGCATGATGATATGGACTGTATACTGGCTTTTTATCCATCCTGATGGCAGCACAGAGACCGCATGGATAACTTTGGGTGTCACCCCTATGCATCATCTCTCAGAAAAGGTAAAACAAACATTAAACATCAATCTGCATATACGAGCCAGCGCCGTTCAACAGCTGATTGGCTATTGAACGGCGATCAGCTGTTGATCGTCGTTTAGCTGACAGCTGCTTTCACCGTCCGACATAAACCCGCCTACCAAGTGCTGTAGACAGTAGTAACCCAAACCAATGTGATGATTAGCACTGTTAATGTTGCACATGCTATGCCAGCATCCATTTTTGTCTCCTAACTTTTAAAGGAAGCCTATCTGAGGAGCACACTGGTAGATGACAAGTTATCTGTGATGGCCACAGCCGGATAATTAAATCATTTTAGAGCTAAAATAATTTTATTCAAGAAATTAACTAACTTAATTTCCAAAAATACTGTACAGTGCAATGCTTGTCTAATGTTGCCAGAGTGGTTATGCCAGATGAACAGGAAAAACAAACAGTTAAATGCAATATGACATTGTCATATGCTATCTGATTTAGGTTAATTTTGGGTCATATTTCCCATCATGGCAACAATTGCCCCCCCGTGAGATTATTGTCAGGAGCCGCCACTGCTCTAATTGAAACAATGTGGAATATTTAAACATTTCTAGATAAAATTATTATTGAAAGACATGACATTTTTTTTCATGTGTGAAATAGGCCTTCAAAGAGCAGAGTGTTTACCCCATTTCAACTTTGTCTCTCCAAACTGTCTAATAAAGCGGAAAAAAGAAAAAAAGAATCAAGAAAAAAAAGTGAAATTGCCCTTTAATGGGCAGAGTGAGTCACCAAGGTGAGTGTATGTCTTATTGAGGGTCTGTGATCAGGCAGAAATCCCACCTTTTAGAGGCCTCAGAGAGGTCATTTCATCCAAAACGTCACCTCAAACCGCTGCCTCTAACTAGCGGACCCTGAGTCTAACTGACAAAATTATTTTATTGTTAGAACCAGAAGAATCTGATGAAGACACAGTGTGAAGATTATGTCTGTAATGTGAAGAATATGAGAACCAGAGCATTTCAAAGGTGTGGTACAGTCTGCCTTTCTCCAGAAATGTCATGTCTCAGTTATCAAGGCGGCAGTTGGTTGGACACCATTTAGCTTGGAAGCCCAGACCTCCCATTGTGTAAGTCCGATTGCTTCAGTAGTCACATCTATGCGACCGGCAGAATATGTCCTACATTTTGATGTAAAAATTATCCACGTAGGGTTTAATTTGTGGGAGTGAGAGGCAGTTAAGTGGAAGGTTTTGGTGTATTTTTACACCAGTTCTACACTGTAACAGTTGGTTTCCCCAGTCTGCCTCTGAACATTCCGTCCCATCCGGATCCCATTATAAATTTAGAAAGAGGTTGAAAAAAGCTTAAAACTAAAACTGTGTTTGTTCAAAGACAGTTGAAGATTTTAAAAAGTTGAATAAGTGTTTAATAGCTGTAATTAATGTGAATTGTTTAACGTTTGAATGGAGTCTCTAGCTGAAAAAATGCGGGAGGAGATAGGTTTCAAAGCAGAGGAAGTTTTAGCGGTTTGGAATGCTGCTCCTATCCGCTTCAATGTTAAATAATTTTTGTTTAATTGCTATTAATTATGAAGTTATTAATTTTTTTGAAAATTTTGAATGAAAGCAATAATGTGGAAAATGGGCTGAATATG
>NC_137230.1:36692560-36700060 GCF_949987685.1 Ammodytes marinus
CTCATTTAAAGATACAGTGGTTGCGTTCCGAATCGCATACTCTTTCTTTTTTCTATTCTACATACTACATCCAACGATAAAAATAATCTAGTTAGGATGCAGTAGGCATACTATTGGGACGTACTTTTCTCTCTTATTTCATCATAACATTGCGCCTTGATCTTGCCTCTTGCTTTTATATCCGTCGCATCCCTGTTTGTTTTCATATGGAGGCTTCGTCAATGTTACGTCACTTCACGTGTGCACTGGATTGTGGGTCAGAATCGCCCAAATAGGATGCACTTTTCAACACTAACAATCTTGGCCGCATGAAGTAGGACATCCGGGTACTTCTAACCATCCTAAATCTGGCCACAAGAATCGGGACATCCTAAATCTTTTTTCTACATACTATATAGTAGAAAGTATGCGATTCGGAACGCAACCAGTGTGTAGAAGTTATTAGCATTTTAAAGGTATTAAGATGGGCACTGAAACTAGCTCATTTATTTGAGACACTGCAGGTGAATAGGGTTATAACTTTTGCATATAGACTTTTTTTCACTAAAAAAATAAATAAAAAAATACTATTTACAGGTTTTACTTTTTATAAAAACCACAAAATGTTTCATAAATTAGACAATGAACAACATATGAAGAAATCAATGGACCCCATCGAAAACAAGATGCTACATCTCAGGGGGCTTATCCTCAAATACAACATTCTAATGAAAAAAAAAAAAAAAAAAAAAAAGTTTGGCGATTCATGTTATGGAAGATGAATAGACAGACATCTCAATCTCCCAGTGCTTGAAAAAACAATGTTCATGTCTGCAGTGTGTCTCACCATAAAAGTTAAATGTTAAAACAAATCTAGTTATTAATTGAAATATACGTATCTCTCTTGTCCATAGACGTTCAGACGCCATGTTTAGATGAAGATAGATACAGGATTCCTTCACTACAGGAGTTGGAGTTGAACTCTGAAGGTTTGGGAGAAGAGAAGTTTCCAGGAGGAGAACAAGAGGCTCTCAGGAGACTGGACCAACACATGGAGAGAAAGGTATGACACTTAATCATATCAATATAATATAATTCATATGCATTTTGGGCTTTTCTGAGCACCCCAAAGTTGCTTTACATGAGCACAGCATTTAAAAAAATAAAATAAAACCTTTATTCTTGTCATATTGTTAAAGGTGCAGTGTGTAATATGACATCATCAACAAAGTTCTAGAATGCAACACTCCCTGGGTAACCCCAACCCTTTCGAATAATAACAGAAGCTACAGTGGCCTTCAAGGACAAGAACAATTCTAAATTTTAAACGATGCACCTGATGACATTCCAACTATGACACTTTCAAGATGGCGGCACTAGGCCTTGGTCCAAAATATGCAGAAATATGGACATATATGAGACCCTTTCTAAGGGGAAAAAAAAGAATTCAAATTATTTTTTTCAGCTATTATGCACTAAATTAAATGTACTTATGGATATTATAATTACTTTCTACAAAATCTGCTAGGAAATAAAACACAACATTCTACACACTGCAGGTTTAAAAGTGCAACATGTAATCACATTCATCCATCCATCTCTCCTTACCTCAGGACTGGGTGTGTGGGTTTGAGAAGCCCCAGACGTCTCCTAATTCTCTGCTCCCCAGCACCACCGTCCTCAGCCCCTACGTCACCACCGGCTGCCTCTCCGCCCGCACATTCTGGTGGAGGCTCACTGACGTTTACCAGGGGGTGAGTGGGGTTTAATACTGAAGATAATGGCATTGTTTCAAATCAGGATTTTGATATTTTCTTAACTTGGATGCTCTGTTAAAGGTACAGTGTGTAGAATTTATTGTAGAATAGATGTCAGAATAGATTTGGTAGAAATGGAATTTAACATTCATAAGATTATAATACAATCGTCAACATCAAAATGTATTTAAACATTTTTTTTTAAATAAAAATAAAAATTACATGACCTTAGAATGAGCCTTTAAAATCCACATAGGACTGGGTTGCACCGCCATGTTTCTACAGTAGCACAGAACGGACAAACTTAACGGCCTTACGTGTTTTTATATATAGTGGGCGTCCTGGGGAAATGCACCTGTTGGAAGACCAAGAAGAAGAAGAAGTACTATAGAATAAATAACTAAAATACATCTTCACCTCATCACTTGATATTGTGGAAGACTTGAGGCAGTGGTGGATGATGCCATCTTTAGTAACTATAGCTTCTTGTCCTTGAAGGCCACCGTAGCTTCTGTAAATTCAACGAAAGGGAAAGAGTGTAATTCAAAATCTCACCACTAGATGCCACTAAATACTAAAATATTACACAGTGTAGCTTTAACTTTGAAGCTGAATTAACCCATGACTAAGTCCGTTTTATATTGGTGGTATTGTTCCGAGTAATTACAACAACACTAGTCGGTGCATCGCCATCTACATGAGGTAAAGCCTTCAGTGATGGCTCATGTATTTTATACCTTCTGCTGTACGTCCAGGTTTTTTTTCTTAGCAGTAGAATCAACAACTGAAACATTTCTTGGGCTCTTCTTAGGGATTTTTCTGAGCTCCTGCACCAGTGTCAGGGGGAGGGGGGAGGAGGGGAGACACCAGTTTGTAAACGCTGCCATACTGAGAAATACAGAGAGAGTTTTGTGGAGCTGATAATAGGCTTAATCACATCTTGAATGTATGAATGTAACAGACACTAATTCATATAAAAAAAGTAACGCACTATTGCTTTAACTGTTGTTATATATGTGTGTGTATGATCAGAAGAAGCATTCCAGTCCCCCTGTGTCTCTACACGGCCAGCTGCTGTGGAGAGAATTCTTCTACTCGGCGAGCGTTGGAATCCCAAACTTCAACCGCATGGAGGGGAACCCCGTCTGCACTCAGGTGGACTGGGACAACAACCAGGAGTATCTGGACGCATGGACAGAGGTACAGGGGGGCTTTAACGTGGGTTTAAAGGGGTAATACATGAACATAAATGTATACTGACAGTCTATAAATACAAATAGAAAGTCTCCCCACACTTTTTAGAGGTACAGGGGACTTTAACATGGGTTTAAAATAATGGAACAATTGGAAATAATAATTCAGGAGCATTCACTGACCTTTGAGCTCCAAATCTATCTTATCAGTTCTATTCAGTTCATCTTTGAGTCCAAGCAATGCAGAAAATTGCAATGCATTGTGAGTGAAAGCCACTAACAACATTTTGGTGAATAAACCTTTTATTAGATCCTCAGCATCACTGTTAATTTGACCTCATGCAATTTGCCGTATCAAAATAGTTTAGTTATAATTTCACATACAAACATTATAACAACACATAATGATAAAATATATTAAGCACATATGTGACTGGGACACTAACCAGGAGTATCTGGACGCATGGACAGAGGTACAGGGGGCTTTAATTTTTTAATTTAACTTGTATCTATGCTCGAGAGATCAATTGAGTGGTGACGCTCATTTACAATGATGGGTTTAAAGTCTGCCTCCATACCATGCCACATTAATGTTGATGCAAAATCAGATCCCTGACCAAGTTTTAGATGCATAAATTAGTGTTAGTAATCTGAAATATATGAAAGTTTCACTTTGAGGAAGAAAATGAACTTAATTAATTTATTCGATTAATCATGTATCATAATTATTCCCCTGTCTGTCTGTCTGTCTGTCTGTCTCTCTGTCTGTCTGTCTGTCTGTCTGTCCCTCCCCCCTCAGGCCCGTACAGGCTTCCCCTTCATCGATGCCATAATGACCCAGCTGAGGCAGGAGGGCTGGATCCACCACCTGGCTCGTCACGCTGTCGCCTGCTTCCTCACACGGGGGGATCTCTGGATCAACTGGGAGGAGGGGCAGAAGGTAGGGGGGGGGGGGGGGGGGCGCGTGAATGAATGAATAAATGATTGAATTAATTTTTATTATTGTGTCATGTCCAAACAAGGACCCATCCCCTTTGTGATTATAAGACACCAACAACTGTATCAAATTCA
This sequence comes from Ammodytes marinus, assembly GCF_949987685.1. Lineage (NCBI taxonomy): Eukaryota > Metazoa > Chordata > Actinopteri > Uranoscopiformes > Ammodytidae > Ammodytes > Ammodytes marinus. The sequence continues at coordinate 36,696,561 of NC_137230.1, forward strand.
AATGATAACATTCACTTCCTGTAAATGGTGATCACATTTCACAGCAGGACAACAAGGAAACAGACGCAAACAAAAGAAAAGAAAAGAAAAGCAAACATAAAGATCTCATTTATAAGTGTGTTTTGTTCTCTTGGCCCAGGCCTTCTCCAGATAGCCAGCAAGGGCAAATACCTTAAAGTCAAAGAGCCACTTCAGCCTGTCTGCATCATTCATCCACATGAAATCAACATCACCACACTGATCGAACAATCTCTGACGCAACCCATGGTACAGAGGGCAATAAAACAGAAAATGAAACTCGTTCTCCACATCAATGGCGTGTGTGTGTGTGTGTGTGTGTGTGTGTGTGTGTGTGTGTGTGGGGGGGGGGGGGGGGGGGGGGGGGTGGGTGTCTGTGTGAGTGTGTGTGTTTCTTTTGTATTTTTATTATAGTCAGTAGAAAATAACCATTGTTACTCTTTTGCCGTTTTCCAACTGGATTCCGCCACATGTAGCTTCCTCGCATGTTAACCCAAACCTACAATTTCTGGATTAAAAAATACCAACTCACTATGTTGAATTTTTGATGTTAAAAAATAATCTTACAATTTGTTTTCTTTAATGTTGAACTAATTGTTTAAAATCTCAACAGTGATATCTCTGTTGCCCTAAGGTGTGTGAGAGAAAGAATAAGAAAGAAACATACATTGAAGAAACTCTGTCTGTCTGTCTGTCTGTCTGTCTGTCTGTCTGTCTATCTGTCTCTCTGTCTGTGTGTCTGTGTCTTACTGTGCTTCTCCTGTGCTGTTCTCAGGTGTTTGAGCACCTCCTCTTAGACGGAGACTGGGCTCTTAACGCAGGGAACTGGCAGTGGCTGTCAGCCTCCACCTTCTTCCACCAGTTCTTCAGAGTTTACTCTCCCGTCGCATTCGGCAAGAAGACCGACAAGAACGGAGAATACATCAAGTAAGATCAGAAGCAATACATGGGTTTATAATAAGGTTAAAGGTGCTCAGAGGAACTTTCGGTTTGTGTTCATTCTAGCGCCCCCTTTGGACAAAAGCGGTAGTGTTTTTACCACGCCAGCTGTTGTTCCTGGGTGAGCGTATACCCCATGACAAAGGCATTAAGAAAAACTATATAAAAATAGAATTCTTTGCACTGATTGTCTCGTTTGCTGTTACATGTAATTTATGATCATCAGAGGGAAAAATTAGACTGTTCCAGAAATATTAAAAGCAAAGCAAAAGCAAGGCAAGTTTATTTCTATAGCACAATTTCAGACACAAGGCCTTTCAAAGTGCTTTACAGGGGCAAGATTAAAATACATCAAGAATAGAATACACATTAGAAAAAGCGAATTTAAAAGTTCCTTGTAGTCACTAAAAGTAATCCCACACGATGCATGTGTTAAATAAATAAATAAATAAAATTTTTCCTTTCCCTTCTCAGAAAGTACCTTCCCATCCTAAAGAAGTTCCCGTCAGCGTATATCTACGAGCCGTGGAAGGCCCCGGGGAGCGTGCAGCGGGCAGCAGGATGCATTGTGGGTAAAGACTATCCAAAGCCTATTGTCACGCACGAGGTCATCAGCAAACAGAACATACAGAGGATGAAAGCGGCTTACGCAAAGAGTAAAACTGACAAGGAGGCAGAGTCACCAAGCAAGAAGCAAGGTAGGGGTTTTTATTTTGTTTTATTTATACTCTTTGATTTTGTAGGGTAACAAAGGGTTTATTTTAAAGGTATTTTTGGGCATTTTTATGCTTTATTGATAGTGTAGAGACAGAGGTGAAATGGGGCAGAGAGGGGAGTGACATGCAGAGAACGACCGCGGGCTGGAATCGAACCCGGGTCCGCTGCTGGCCGAGGCCCATGGGGGGGGGGGGACGCCCTAACAACTAAGCTAAGGGCGCCCCCAACAAAGGGTTTCTTAAGTGTGATAATATGAAACTTGAAACACTTAACGGTTTAGCCTGAACTAAATTATAATCATTAAAAAATTTAAAGCAGAATCGCCAAGCAAGAAAAGGCAAGTTTATTTCTATAGCACAATTCAGACACAAGGCCATTTCAAAGTGCTTTACAGGGGCAAGATTAAAATACATCAAATATAGAATAGACATTAGAAAAGCGAATAGAAAATACATTTAAATAAAATAAAAATGACAGGTTAAAAGGGAAACAGAAAAGTCTTCAAATTTGATTTAAAGGAGCCGAGAGTTGCAGCAGACCTCACGTTTTTTGGGAGTTTGTTCCAGGTAGGGTAATAAAGGGTTTCTTAAGTGTGATAATATGACTCATTTAAATTAATATTCCACCTGTACGATTAGATCCTTTAACGGTTTAGTCTGTACTAAATTATAATCAGTAAAAAATTTAAAGCAGAATCGCCAAGCAAAAAGCAAGGTAGGGTGTTTTTATTTAATTTTATTTATTCTCTTCATTTTCAGAAAATTATAGTAATTTACAAAAAACAGTCATTGACTCTGTTGATTTCTGTTCATCCACTACCTGTCCGTACTGTGTGTGTGTGTGTGTGTGTGTGTGTGTGTGTGTGTGTGTGTGTGTGTGTGTGTGTGTGTGTGTGTGTGTGTGTGTGTGTGTGTGTGTGTGTGTGTGTGTGTGTGTGTGTGTGTGTGTGTGCTCTGAAAAAAATATTATTATTTGTGTATTTTTAATTTGTTTTATGTTACAATAAACATTTGTGCAAAATTGTCCCGAACCCAAAGAAGTGGATGTCAGTTATTGTAAACTTGGTCTATACATGACTTTATTAATTAATTCCACCTTAAAGTTTTTTGGGAGTTTGTTCCATGTAGGGTAATAAAGGGTTACTTAAATGTGATAATATGACAATTTAAATTAACATTCCACCTGTACGATTAGATCCTTTAACAGTGTCATTAAAAAAAAAATTAAAAACACTTCAATTGAATTTAATTAATGAACAATTCCTCTGTTTATGTTTCCGTTCTAGGTACAAAACGTAAGTCAGACTCTGTCTTGGACATGATGAAGAAGAAAACCAAGGCAACATGAATGAACATCAACAATTACTGTGTCATGTGTGACTGTTTTAAAACGGTAAAGAAATCAATTAATACTGTGTATATATATATTTGGGTTTTTTGTGTCAGGACTGGAAGCTTAAAGGAATACTTCACCCATACGGAACCGGCGTTCTATCATTATAAAATCGCTATTATAATATATTGAATGAGGTTTTTCTTCCCTCTGTCTCCCCTCAGTCTTCCCTTGGCCCAGCTGTCCTGTTAATCCTAACCCTTACATTTTTATTGAAGTGATGTCACATTAGTAAAATGTAGGGTTAGACAGTGAGACCATAAAACACTCTTTCTGCCTTGTCTCAGGCTAGGATGAACCGATTTCTAAAATGTTTGCACATTTATACTACATAGGATCTCAAGAGTTCAATACACCTTCATATTTCCACCGGTGAAGTAGGGCTTTAAGTGACTTGATAATGTGTGCTCGATATACTTTGGTACTTTTTTATA
>NC_137230.1:36705060-36720060 GCF_949987685.1 Ammodytes marinus
ACTCACTCACTCACTCACTCACTCACTCACTCACTCACTCACTCACTCACTCACTCACTCACTCTCTCACTCACTCACTCACTCACTCACTCACTCACTCACTCACTCACTCACTCACTCAATTCAATGAGCTTTATTGGCATGACTATTGTTGCAAACAGTATTGCCAAAGCATTACAGATAATACAAATAATAACAAAAGAGAACAGTTGGAACAATATGTATATATAACAATTTCTATCACTCACTCACTCCCTCTCGCTCTCTCTCTCTCTCTCTCTCACTCACTCACTCACTCACTCACTCACTCACTCACTCACTCACTCACTCACTCACTCACTCACTCACTCACTCACTCACTCACTCACTCACTCAGTGCGGTTACATGGCACAACTAGATTGGATTATCACATATATCGAATTATTTATTATACTATCTATGAGCCTATCACGCGCAGGCACACAAGCACAGAACGAGAAGTCCGATATGCGATGTCCGATCCCTGTATACATGCAGAGAGAAAGCCGACAATGAACGGATTATCTAGGTGTTCTTATCCGACTTCTCTTGTCCGTTATTGTGCCGATTTGTGTCTGAAGTAGATCGGATAAAGGTGTTTACATGCAGGTTAAAAGTCCTGTTGAGGTCTTATTCGTTTAGTTATCCGATTATGAGTCTGCATGTAAACGCACTCACTGACTGTTGGGGTGGTTTGCTACACCAACACTTTACTGCACAACATGTAAGAGCTTGTGCCACATAAAACCTTTGAATGAATTCTTGAATGATTTGAAGAAGGAGCTGTTGTTAAAGTGGGTCAGTCAGTCTGAGGTTACATCACCTCATTCAGCACATTCTGAACATCACACACACACACACACACACACACACACACACACACACACACACCGCGGGTCAAACTCACACTGCCCATTCTAACTCTGTGTTTCATTCTTAGCCAGTGGACAGAATTTTTTTTCCTTGAAATTCACTAGTCAGGCTGCTTTACCTGCTGAGGAGATACACACACACACACACACACACACACACACACACACACACACACACACACACACACACACACACACACACACACACACACACACACACACACACACACACACACACACACACCACAGTATCTCCAAAACGTGCAAAAAGTGTGTCATCAAGTCTTTTATTTTGAATTATTATTTTTTTTTACAGCCAGCTGCACTGAAGCTGGTGCAGTGCAACGTAGAAGAGCAACGTAAACATGACAGGTTAACAAAATAAAAGCACAGCACCGACAGATAGCCACTGTACAAAAGTGTCACGTGAAGCTACATTACATTTGGCTTAAAATTTTCCTGAAACAAAAAAATAAAATACAATTAAAAAGTGCATTCCCAACCTTTACAAACGTGCCATGCAACCATTTTGGCAGCTGTAAAGCCATGTCATGTGATGTACTTCACTGTATTATATTATATACGTACAATGGTGACTATACAAACTATACATGTTTGTGCTTTTACGTTGAAAAATAATCCCACGCATAGACGACGTAATAAAATACCACATCAATTCAACATGTTTTTATAACCTGCAGATTTACTCAATATTAATAATGTTTATTAAAGGAATACTTCACCCATATGGAACCAGCGTTCTATCATTATAAAATAACTATTATAATATAATGAATGAGGTTTTTCTTTCCTCAGTCTTCCCTCAGTCTTCCCTTGGCCCAGCTGTCCTGTTAATCCTGACCCTTACTGTGATGTCACAGTAAGGAAAGTGTAGGGTTAGACAGTGAGACCATAAAACACTCTTTCTGCCTTTTCTCAGGCTAGGATGATCCGATTTAATTTTTTTTTGCACATTTATACTACATAGGATCTCCGAGTTCAATACACCTTCATATTCCAACCGGTGAAGTAGGCCTTTAAGGACTCAGATGGTCCACTCACATCCAACATACACACACACACACACACACACACACACACACACACACACACACACACACATAGAACACATTAAAATACATTACTCAATAGAATACTGTACTAAAATAGGTGCAAGCTATCATGCCAATGCTTTGGAAGCCTGGATGTGAACCTATAGCCCGTCATAGGGTTGGTTAAGGCTATAATAATGATGCTGTTTTCTGATACAAAGACAGTGACCTGAGATTGGGATTCGTAATGTATCAAGTTATATTCCAATATATTGTTTTGTTCAATAGTGTGATCGTTCGTTTTGAGATCGTTTTCTTATTGATTTCACGTTCAGATTTTTTAATTATTTCCTTAAAGGGGCAGTGTGTAATATGACATCATCAAGAAAGTTCTACAAAGTTCTAGAATGCAACGCTCCCTGGGTAACCCCAACCCTTTAGAATAATAACAGAAGCTACAGTGGCCTTCAAGGACAAGAACAATTCTACATTTTAAACAATGCACCTGATGACATTCCAAAAACATGGATTCCTCCATAAGACTTACCCGCTCAATGTACAAATTGTAATATTAATATTTGTAATTCTCCGCTCAGGAGGATAATTCAGATTATTGGCAGAGGTGATTTTACACCAATGAGGACATGTTTATGAATGAGGATATTGATTTTAGCTAATAAATTACTTAAAATGTTACACAGTGTCCCTTTAAAACTCAAAGCCAAGCAACTCAAATGGCAAGATCGGAAAAAAAACCCTCCATAAATTTTTGATTTGATTTGATTTGATAGAGATGTATTTCGAACATGTAAAAGAAAACTGAAATTATCATACAGAGAATAATGATGTGTGTGTGTGTGTGTGTGTGTGTGTGTGTGTGTGTGTGTCAGAGAGAGGAAGACTTGACCTCTGAGGACAGCTGGGGAGCACAGACACACACACACACACACACAGACAGACAGACACACAGACACACAAGCAAGCACAGACACAGACACACACACAGTCTCTCTCTCACACACAAACACACAAACAAACACAGACAGACAGACAGACAGACAGACAGACAGACAGACAGACAGACAGACACGCACACACACACACACTCTCTCTCTCTCTCTCTCTCTCTCTCTCTCTCTCTCTATGTGTGTGCATAATGAGATACATGAATGACAAATACTTGATAATTGTAACAACATGTTCGTAAAGGAGTGGGAAGAAGTTTACATTAATCCCACCCCTTCTCCGTAACTAATTTTAATTAAGCGTCCTGAGTCATAATTATTATTATTTTTGACCTGCGTAGTACATGGATTGATATTAATAATCTTTATTAAGGACTCAGATGGTCCACTCACATCCAACATACACACACACAAAAAAATACTAGAATATAGATAGAATACTAACCCAGGAAAGCTACTATACTTTGATGACTGTAGTGTATGTTCGAAAATAACTTTTTTGAGGGTGAAAATCTGAGTGAAGGGGGCGCCCTTAGCTCAGTTGGTAGGGCGTCTCCCCCCCCCCCCATGGGCCTCGGCCAGCAGCGGACCCGGGTTCGATTCCAGCCCGCGGTCGTTCTCTGCATGTCACTCCCCTCTCTGCCCCATTTCAACTCTGTCTCTACTCTATCAATAAAGCATACAAATGACAAAAAAAATATCTTTGAAAAAAAAAAAATGTGAGGGAAAATTTCAGAATCTGAACGTGAAATCAATGTAAAATGCGTTCAAATTGAAATCCTACATTTTTGAAAAAATAAAAATATATGAAAAAAAAACTCCAAGTATCTGTGACAAACCCAGGAAAACTTCTAAAATGGTAAATGGACTTGACTTATAAAGCGCCTTCTAGCTGATTTTCTCAGCCCCAAAGTGCTTTACATATCTTACCACATTCACCCATTCATACACACACTCATACACCGATGGCAGTAGCTGCCATGCAAGGCGCTCTCTGAACCATCGGGAGCAATTTGGGGTTCAGTGTCTCTTTGCCCAGGGACACTTGGACATGTGGCGGGCAGACGGGGGATCGAACCTCCGACCCTGCACTCCAGAGGCAATCTCCCTACCCACTTCGCCACTGCCGCCCACACTACTTTGCCAAATGTATGAAAACGACAGATAATCACCACGACAACGTGTTAAGGCATCAATCCACAACAAGTGATGTATGGCAAAGGAATGGTGGCTAACATGAAAAGGATTACATCATCACGGTTAAGTTGTTTCCTTTATGTTCTTAAAGGAATACTTCACCCGTACGGAACCGGCGTTCTATCATTATAAAATCTCTATTATAATATAATGAATGAGGTTTTTCTTCCCTCAGTCTTCCCTTGGCCCAGCTGTCCTGTTAATCCTAACCCTACATTTTACCATGTGTGATGTCACGCATGGTAAAATGTAGGGTAAGACAGTGAAACCATAAAACACTCTTTCTGCCTTTTTCTCAGGCTAGGATGAACCGATTTCTAAAATGTTTGCACATTTATACTACATAGGATCTCAAGAGTTCAATACACCTTCATATTCCCACCGGTGAAGTAGGTCTTTTAACATGTTTTCGCGTTTAGAAAACTTCTGAATACACTGCAACATGCACATGGTTCCACAAACAGGGATAGTATGCATGTCAGGCTAGTATTTGGCAGTTAATATTTGTAGTAGATAGCCCTAAGATAAACATACATATTTACCAGAGAGGGTGAGGTGCTTTTTTGAGCCTTTTTTTGAAATTTTCGTTACTGCCCCTAAAAGATTATGTTCACGCTACTGGTGTGACGTCACCATTTCACCGGTTTTGCTAGTTTAAACGGCAACACTAGAGTTGCGTATTCAAGAGATTTCACTCTGGAACCCCAGTATTCGAAAGCTTTTCTGTCTAGACCCTCAATATGCCATTATAATGAAAACGAATGTCCAAAAAACGTAAAAAAAAATACTTTTACGTATTATGTTGAAAATGTTCATCTCTTCCCTGCATGTCTCGGGATTGGATTGTTATTCTTGTCTTAAAAACAGACATGTCTTCCACACTGTCTTCAAGCTTCTCTTGGTCAATTTCACTGATACACACACGACAGGGAACCATTTATAGTTCTTAATCGCGTCTAAAAACTCATTCGAGACCTTCCCCTTCAAGGCTTATTACACACGTTAACCCCTCTATTCCATCTTAACAGCTTGAGGAGCATCAGCAGCTTTCTGTGTAGTCGGTGTGCTCCTTCCGTCTTGCTCAGTTTTTCGCGGCATTCTCGGACTGGCGGCATTTTTGCGTCCGGTTTGCGGGCTAGAAGAACCGGACGTGGTTTTGCGTTGTAGTAGGGGACTCCTGGAGCTCTTAGATTTGGTAGGAGTCGATAAAGAGTCCATGAGTTTGAGAGAGCGAAGACTTAGCAGGCCACAGAAATAGTTACACTGATGTTGAGTGACGAAATACTCGAATACTTTGGGATTTCCTTCGATGTTTAGACCCTGATGCCTGTAGAAAATAACACACAATGATACAAAATGTTAATGTGCATTTAAATTACATGTAAAATGATGTGGTTTTAGGGGTAGATTTTGAAGAGAAAGCACAATAAATGATGAATATACGAACCCGGTATTTTTGACTGAAATTCCAATCCCGGTGAGTTTTGTGTCGATACCTGCAAAATGACAACAATAATTAATACATATTTTTTTGAAAAAATCTACAATTTGAAATATCTTTAGTTTTAAACATAACAGCTGTTACATATACACTCAACAAAAATATAAACACAACACTTTTGTTTTTGCTCCCATTTTTCATGAGATGGACTTAAAGATCTAAAATTCATTCCAGATACACAATATTACCATTTCTCTCAAACATTGTTCACAAATCTGTCTAAATGTGTGATAGTGAGCACTTCTGCTTTGCTGAGATAATCCATCCCACCTCACAGGTGTGCCACATCAAGATGCTGATCCGGTTCTCAAGAATCACTGATAAATATTATTGTTAATAAAAAATTAAACAAAATTAGCCCGTAGCCTCACCCTCTATGCGAGTGAACAGTAGATTTCCGCTGGTCCATTGGTAGATCCAGTGTTGTAGCGCGCAGCATTTCTGCTCCACCACAGAGCTGGTTCTGGTGATGATTCTACTTTTGTAAAGCACTGAATACTGCTGATACATCCCAGTCAGTTCAGACTCCACCGAGGCGTAGGGGACCGTGTTAGCCGGACGGTACATCAAGTACACTGGAACCACCCTGGAAGAAAGATTGGCAGGGTGTAAGTTTTTTTTTTTTACCTTTATTTATACAGGTAAATCCCATTGAGACTCTTTTGCAAGGGAGACCTGTTTTCCTTTCCCATGTTACCATTCACACACCGATTGCAGGCTAACTATCGACATTCACACGAGGCAAGGTGGGTGAAGTGTCTTGCCCAAGCACACAACAACCCTGACACAGGTGGCAGGGCGGGGATCGAACCTCCAACCCTTTGATCATCGGCCGACCCGCTCTACCAACTGAGCCACAGTCGCCCAATTGAATTTTGATTCAGCCTCACTCCACCTGTAACTGTTTTGGTTATAGGCTATGTTCTGCTTCACCCATTTGATCTGAATGTTTTAATAGTTGTTGTCTCTTTGTCAGCTTGTTGTATATTTACAACAAGCTGTATATTTTTATACTGAGACACAGTCACCCCAAACCTTAAAAGGTGCTTAATAAATAATACTGATGTAAATGTCAATTCAGGCGTTTTTTTTTTTTTTTTTTTTTTAAATAATTCAAAACATTTCAGCTATTATGCACTAAATTAAATGTACTTATGGATATTATAATTACTTTCTACAAAATCTGCTAGGAAATAAATAAAACCCAAAATTCTACACACTGCAGCTTTAAAAGCGAATGTACTCACTCCAGAGTGGGACCAAAGTTCTCTATCACTCTGGACTCTGCAGAGAAGATCTTGCAGTATTCACGAGCCAACATCTGCATCTTACACTCCTGCAAAACAGTGAAGAAATACAAGCTCAACCACAACCAATAGATCTATTTAAAGGGGAAGTAAGAGATATTTTGTTGTTAATTCACTCTATGTTCATACAGCCATCACTTAAACAGTATGCACAGTTCATAACATCCGATGGAAAAGAGGGCTTAAAAACCTACTTCGGTGGGAATATGAAGGTGTATTGAACTCTGAGATCCTATGTAGTATAAATGCGCAAACATTTTAGAAATCGGTTCATCCTAGCCTGAGAAAAAGGCAGAAAGAGTGTTTTTACGGCCTCACTGTCTAACCCTCCATTTTGCCATGCGTGACATCACACATGGTAAAATGTAGGGTTAGGATTAACAGGACAGCTGGGCCAAGGGAAGACTGAGGGAAGACTGAGGGAAGAAAAACCTAATTCATTATATTATAATAGCGATTTTATTGATAGAACGCCGGTTCCATATTATATGGGTAAAGTTTTCCTTTAAGTGTAATAAGCGTTCTCCAGAATCAATTAAATACATTTAATAAATATAAATTTGGACAGAAAAAGTGTTAAGCAGACACACGTTAACCTCTCTTATCACCCACCTGTCTGATTTACCTGTATAAATAAAAGGTACACATATTAAAGGTGATGTAAGCGGTTTATTTATGTTAATATAAGTGTAAAATCGCACTTTATTCATACAGTGATCACTTACATAATGTGCGCGTTTCATAAAGCCGATCTCTCTGTCAGCTGCTTTGCATGTAATCGGCATATAAACTTATTGGAGGATCCCGAAATTTTTATCCAATCAGAAGAGAGAACGCTACAAACCGACACCCGTCTCACTCATATATAGTATATACACTCCATGGTCTCACTGCCGGTGCACGCCAGAGCAACAGATGGGTGAATGTTTATGCGCTTACAATGGCGGAGCAGGTAAAAATCCTTCCCAATGTCTGTTTTGATGGTTTTATCATGTTTTATCACGCTTATGGATCTGAGATGATGCTAGATAACTCGCTGATTGAAGACCGCAGTGCATTAATGTGGTGACGTATAGGGACGAGCGAGGGGACCGCTATCACTGCAGTAACTGACAGGAAGTTAGCTAAAAGAACCATTCCGCTTACAGCACCTTTAACATAAATCAAACCTCTCTTCTCACCCACCTGTCTCATAACGTCCATATTTCTGTCTACGAGCGATGCGTCTCCTTTCCCTCCGTATGCGACTGGGTTCCTTGTTTTAATGACACACGTCTGTCCCGACTCAAACAGCGGCTCCAGACCATAGATGACTTTAGCTCTCCACGCCTTGTGGGCACAGCCGTCTCCTATACGGGACTCCTGCACCATCACACGGCCAAATAACTTGTTCCCCCAAACGCCAGAATCACCCACTCCTTTACTGAATATCAACGGGGTCACTTCAATCTCCTCTCCAACTGAAAAGAAAGAGAGAGAGTTAAGGAAAGGAAGTTAGAAAAGGGTTTAATGTTTGGAATAAATGCAGGAAAAAAAGTGATTTAAAAGACCCTGTAACTGTAAACCCAAAGCCACCAATACAAATGTAATCTAACGATGTAATGTGTGGATATCTATCTGTCTGTCTGTCTGTCTGTCCGTCCGTCCGTCCGTCCGTCCGTCCGTCCGTCCGTCCGTCCGTCCGTCCGTCCGTCCGTCCGTCTATCTATCTATCTATCTATCTATCTATCTATCTATCTATCTATCTATCTATCTATCTATCTATCTATCTATCTATCTATCTATCTATCTATCTATCTATCTATCCATCTATCCATCCATCCATCTATTTAAAAAAACATTTATGAACAATTACTTTCAATCAGATCTTTGTAAAAGCTTATTGAGACACCCAACTTTGATCTATATTGATTTTCAATATTTCAGACCAGGTTTACAAAGACTTTAAAGGGACACTGTGTAACATTTTAAGTAATGTATTAGCTAAAATCAATATCCTCATTCATAAATATGTCCTCATTGGTGTAAAATCACCTCTGACAATAATCTGAATTATCCTCCTGAGCGGAGAATTACGAATATTAATATTACATTTTGTACATTGAGCAGGCAGGTCTTATGGAGGCATCCATGTTGGTTGGAATGTCATCAGGTGCATTGTTTAAAATGTAGAATTGTTCTTGTCCTTGAAGGCCACTGTAGCTTCTGTTATCATTCTGAAGGGTTGGGTTTACCCAGGGAGCGTTGCATTCTAGAACTTTCTAGATGATGTCATATTACACACTGCACATTTAAGAAAATAAAATCTCATCTTACCACTGAGGTCTTCACGTATGCACATTCCAGCCACAACTGCAACAGAGAGAGAGAGAGAATGAGAATTGTTGTGGATCAGTATAATACAATGGAAAATTTTGAATATTTAAAGGTGTAGTCAGTGATTCTGGAGAACGCTTGTATCTTCTACATGATCTGCTACCTCCGTCCTGTGTGTGGGTCAAAGAAAAAAAATCCAATGTTCATACGCAGCCTAGGCTCTGTAAACGGGCATGTAGCTAGCTAAGGTGTGCCATCTTTGTTTTCATTTACACTTAGGTTGCGTTCCGAATCGCATACTTTCTACTATATAGTATGGTAGAAAAAAGATTTAGGATGTCCCGATTCTTGTGGCCAGATTTAGGATGGTTAGAAGTATACCCGGATGTCCTACTTCATGCGGCCAAGATTGTTAGTGTTGAAAAGTGCATCCTATTTGGGCGATTCTGACCCACAATCCAGTGCGCACGTGAAGTGACGTAACATCGACGAAGCCTCCATATGAAAACAAACGGGGATGCGACGGATATAAAAGCAAGAGGCAAGATCAAGGCGCAATGTTATGATGAAATAAGAGAGAAAAGTATGTCCCAATAGTATGCCTACTGCATCCTAACTAGAATAGAAAAAAGAAAGAGTATGCGATTCGGAACGCAACCACTTTTTACATACACATTTACAGAGCATAGGCTGTGTATTAACCCCGGATTTTTTTTTCCAGTTCACACACAGTACAGACAGGTAGTGGATCATGAGGAGATATTCACTGATTTTGACAAAAAGTGATTTTGACAACAAGCGTTCTCCAGAATCACTGACTCCACCTTTAAAATTAACTAATATAACTAAAGTGGACATGTGGGAAGTAATAAACAGTGTCTGTATTATCATTATAACTTTGGTAATGTTTATATAAACGCTTACCACACCATATTCGCTCATCTGAGTCTCTGGAAACCTTCAAGTCCACTCTTAAAACTCACCTTTTTTCACAGGCTTTTACGTCTTAATGAATTGTTTTGTGTCATTGCTGTAAGTGTTTTTTTAATGTGTGCTGATGTATTTTAATTTATGTATTTTATGTAAAGCACTTTGGTGAATTTAGGTTCTTATAAGGTGCTATATAAATAAAAGTGACCTTGACCTTTAATGTCTCATGTAAGGTAAAGCCATATTTACTTTCTGAGCTGAGCAGAAAGTCAGTTGAGTCCGTCCCGTATTCGTTGGTGATGGAACATCCGTAAACACCGGCGTCTTTATACGTCGCCTGGACGATCGCAAGGTTCACCTGAGTTTCATCCCCCGCACTGAGAAACAAAGACATAGGAAATGATACAGTATGCTGCCAAAAATAGATGTTAAATTACATCTATATGCTATTTTTCTTCTTAAAGGTGCAGTGTGTAATATGACATCATTAAGAAAGTTCTACAAAGTTCTAGAATGCAACGCTCCCTGGGTAACCCCACCCCTTTAGAATAATAACAGAAGCTACAGTGGCCTTCAAGGACAATAACAATTCTAAATTTTAAACAATGCACCTGATGACATTCCAACTATGACACTTTCAAGATGGCGGCACTAGGCCTTGGTCCAAAATATGCAGAAATATGGACATATATGAGACCCTTTCTAAGGAAAAAAATAATAATTCAAAAAAAAAATTCAGCTATTATGCACTAAATTAAATGTACTCATGGATATTATAATTACTTTCTACAAAATCTGCTAGGAAATAAAACCCAAAATTCTACACACTGCAGGTTTAAAAAACTTTATTTAAAAAAATAAAGGCGTTTAAAAACGGTAGATGGATTCGGAATGTAAAATAAAGTCAAATTCCACAAAAAAAGTAAAATAAAAATTTATTGCGGAGAAATTAAATAATTATACATTTTTTGATTAGAAATAGCAAATGTTAAATGATCCTGACCATGTAGTTTAAAATAATCAGAATTAAGTTTTTTTAAATCAATTTTGTTTTCTTAATTTTTCTTTTGTATTGCTTTGGCAATTTCAACAGTTGTTTTCCATGACGATAATTGAATTTAATTGAATTATGAGATAGATGGATAGACAGACAGACAGACAGACAGACATACAGACAGACAGACATACAGACAGATAAATAGACAGAAAGACAGAAAGACAGACAGATAAATAGACAGAAAGACAGACAGACAGACAGACAGACAGACAGACAGACAGACAGACAGACAGACAGATAAATAGACAGACAGACAAACAGACAGACAGACAGACAGACAGACAGACAGATAAATAGACAGACAGACAGACAGACAGACAGACAGACAGACAGATAGATAGCTTACTTTCTCTTTATCTGAGCGATCCCTTCTTCATTCTTGAACCATTGTATCGTTGAGTCACTGAGAACGTTGAAGAACTGACACCAGAGCTTCAGATGTCCAGAAGAGTCGGAGAACGATTCACCTCGAATCTTACGGATAACCTGAGGAGCTGGAGAGGAAAACAACAGACAGACAGACAGACGCGCACACACACACACACACACACACACACAGACAGACAGACAGACGGACGGACGGACGGACAGACAGACAGACAGACAGACAGACATACAGAAGGATAGACAGACAGACAGACAGACAGACACACACACACACACACAGTATATGACACATTTTGTATTCCACTTTTAACATTTAATTGACCTCAATTGCTGGCAGTTCCATTTCTATAATAGCATTTCCTCCAAATTGAACGGTTATTGAACTTGTGTCATCAATATTTGTTTTTTTATTAAGTTATCATGTACTACTGTATTGTGTGTGTGTGTGTCTGTGTCTGTGTGTGTGTGTGTGTGTGTGTGTGTCTGTGTGTGTGTGTGCGCACGTGCGTATGTGTCTGTCTGTGTGTGTGTGTGTGTGTGTGCGTGCGCGTGCGTGTGTAACATGCAGGTAACTCTTGATCTTGGCTTCACTAGAGGCAGTTGGCCAGCGGACTGCACTGACCTTGATATGGAAAAACTTCTCTGGAGCGAAAACCATTAAATGATTTATAGACGAACGATAAATAATACTAGAATAGAAGATAGAACAATGGAACAGGGATTTATGGCCTGTTTGTTAGTACGTGTGTGAACGGAAAGTTTATACAATCAAACTTCACACACTGCCAAAAGTCAGATTAGAACTCTTCACATGTTGCATAATGTGCTGGGTCAGAATAAATGCTCCATTAATAGTAGGCTACTGTTCATACTGGGACGATAGTGTCAATCAACAATGCACTGCAGTGGTTTTAGTATGAAGGCTGACATGTTTAAGTGTGGTTAGATGTGTGCTTTTTAGTTTTTCACTACTAGGTGTGAAACAGGACACATTTTAGATTTTGAACTTTTAATGGAATCTTTTGCAAATTAAAATGTTTTGCCTTGCAAGATTAGCCTGGCTCCGCCCGCCCGCCTACTTCCGGCCAAATTTTATTTTCCCTTCAGTAGTCAGTCTGGGTGTACAGCCCATTTCCCAGTTTTGCCGGAGATTCGACAGCCGGTCCAATCAGCGAACAGAGCGAGTGGCTGAGAACAATGACGTCGAAGTCGCGCTCCAGTTTCAGTTGCCAGAAGCCGGCTCATGACACACGTGACGACCAAACGTTATGCGATTGGTTGGCTAATCCAGAGTGGCACTGGGCAGATTCAATAGTTTTAAACTTTAACAGACACCCGCCTCCATGAGTGAACGTTTGCCAATTACAGCACTGCCAGACCTTCTGTACAAATGAAATGAAGTACGATGGTCTGGTAGCACCAGGCTATTGCAAGATAGCAGTTTGCACTATTATCTGCAGAAGTGTCGTTTGGAAACTGCCACAAGGGGGTGCCAAAAAAGGACCGTTTCTTACATGCTACAACATATCTTATCTTATCTTATCTTCTTATCTATAAAGCAAGAAACGTCTGTCTGTGTGTGTGTCTGTGTGTCTGTGGCTCGCATATCTCTCTGAGTTTTAGTCAGATCGGCATGAGCTTCCGGATATTGCTTAAACGCAGCACGAAGGTGTGCATCCTTCATCCTTCATCCTTCATTTTGAAGCCAAATGTACTGTCTAATATGTTTCTTTGTTTACCTGCTTCCTACGGGCACTGCACTAGTTCTAATAATTTCTATTAAAGGTAGAGTCAGTGATTCTAGAGAAAGCATGTTGTCAAAATCACTTTTTGTCAGCTCGCACACACAGTACAGACAGGTAGTGGATCATGAGGAGATATTCACTGATTTAGACTAGAAGGGATTTTTACAGCAAGCATTTTCCAGAATCACTCAGTGCGTTTCCATGCAGACTCATAATCGGATAACTAAACGAATAAGACCTCAACAGGACTTTTAAACTGCATGTAAACACCTTTATCCGATCTACTTCGGACACAAATCGGCACAATAACGGACAAGAGAAGTCGGATAAGAACACCTAGATAATTCGTTCATTGTCGGCTTTCTCTCTGCATGTATACAGGGATCGGATATCGCATATCGGACTTCTCGTTCTGTGCTTGTGTGCCTGCGCGTGATACACCATGGGTTATTGACGGAAGGGAACCGGACGTGGCTTTAAAACCACTTGTTGAAAGCATGGTTGAAAGGGCTACAGCGCCACCTAGCATAGTGGAGACAGCCATGCATCGGACATTTATCCGATTTCTGAAAGGCCATGTATACTCAGACAAGTGACACGGTCCGTTCGAGTGTCTTGTTCGATATATTTGATAATCCAATCTAGTTGTGCCATGGAAACACACTGACTGACTCCACCTTCAAGGTCTTCAAGCAACATCTTTAAACAATAGGTTTTCAACACTCACACTACTTTACCTTTGAATGGGTCGTGCTTGTCCTTCTCAGCCGGCTTGGGTTCAGGTTTGGGGCTGTGTGTCTCTTCAACGGGCTGTTTCTGTGTCTGCGTATCTGGAACCACTTTCCTCCTGTTTACTAGTGGAGACCGCTTTTCTGTCGGAGAAGGACTTTCAACGGGCGTTTGAAGCGATTGCGATCGTCTTGACAAATTCGGGGACGTTCCCAAGCTCACGGGACTGGTAGGAAGCTTGTTATTGCTTGGTGTAGGTGTAGGGGTAGGGACCTCCTTTTTCTGAGTATCAACCATTGGAATCACTTCTAAAATCTCTTCGGTTTTGGCTTTAGATATCTGGATTTTGCGTCGTGCTCCCAATGCTAATTCTTGCGGAGTGGCCGAGGGAATTAGCGGACTGGCCTCTTGTGTAGAATTTGATGTGCTATCTTCCTCCACCATAGCGCTGTCCTGTTGGATAACTTGAAGACCGCTCTCTTCATTTTTAGCGGGAGGGTTTGGAACACTTTCCGTAGAACCCTCTAAGTTTTTGGCATTGGGAACTTCCATTTTAGATCGATCTTGAAGTGTTGTGGAGTTATTTTCAGCTATCTCCTTGTCAGTTTTCCTGTCCAATTTAATACCTGGAGTTGAATTGTGCGTCAATCCAATGCCTTTGCCTTGAACAGGTGCATCTTTGGCATGTTCCAAATCAGTAATACTTGACTTTTGATTTTGACTACTGGCTTTAACGGCTGCCGAGGTTCCGGATAAGTTAGTAATCGACCCATTCGTCAGTCCTTCCCTAGAATTCGAAGGCGAAAAATTTTGCTTGGCATTTTCACTTCCAGAATCATTCGAAGGACCCAAATTTGACGCTTTATTGTCCTTGCAAACATCTATAACTTCTTGATTATATATTTTGGCATTGCCTTGAAGCG
>NC_137230.1:36725060-36727560 GCF_949987685.1 Ammodytes marinus
GTCCGTCTTCTCGTCAACTTCCATAACCGTCACTCGCTCTTTCTTCCTGCGTTGGGGAGGTGTGGGTACTTGTAAATCTTTGCGTATAGCCTTATTCTCAAGATTTGGAACTTTTTTAGCATCATACGCAGCAGACGCAGTTAGACTTTTCGGAGATGCTTGTTCTTTCGGTGAAGGCGTGGCTACCTCAACACGTCTATTTTCACCTCTTGAAGGCGTTTCAACTCGCGACACTTTCTCAGTTTCCGCTCCTAGACGTTGTTTCGCCAAATTTCTCGACCCCGAATCCAAAATTGTCGAACTAACCGAGTTCTCTACTTCCATAACTTCTTCCGATTCCACTTTCGATTGTGTTTTTTTCGCGGCATTCACAGCTGACGTCTCATTCTTTGGCCTTGCTTCCTCCATGTCCGATTTTGCGACTTTTGCATCATTTGAAATCTTAATCTTCTTCTTGACAAAGTGAGTCTTGGCGGGTTGTTGTGCCGTAAACACCTTCTGGGCCGAATCGTAAATATACGTGCCGTTCGTAGTAACATTTTCCCCGCTAGCCTGTCCATTAGATAAACCAGAAACAACTCCATTGGTGATCGGAACTTGCTTTTCCTCATGGACTTCCACACTTCCCTCTGTCAACCTCGGTTCTGTCTTTACAACCTTTTCCTTGTTGCTTTCTTCGCTGAATTCGTCTTCCGGCGAGCTTGGCGTGCTGAGAAAGGGCTCCGTGGTGGACCGGCGTTTTCTAAGCGTGCGATCGGGGCTTATGGTTCGCAGCGGCTCTTGGTTTTCTTTTCCCTCCAGCTCGATTCGTTTGTTTTCCGCTTTTTGTTTGAGTTTTCCGAAGTAACGTTGGTGGATTTTAAACTCGTTCATTTCGCCGACTTCGAGAACGCCGGAGCACGAGACGATTCCTTTGCTGTTGCCGGCCGAGGCCTGGTAGATGGCTGCGTCTTCTGTAGTGCAACTGCAAACGGAGAAAGAAAAATGGTTTGGGTTGAGTTGTATTTTTTGGGCATTTTTAAGCTTTATTAGACAGTACAGAGCTGAAATGGGGAGACAGAGAGACAGAGAGAGAGAGAGAGAGAGAGAGAGAGAGAGAGACAGAGAGAGAGAGAGAGAGAGAGAGAGAGACAGAGAGAGAGAGGGCCTGGGTTGAGTTAATTAAGATTTTATGAAGGAAGGTGATTCTTGACATAAACGAAGGTAATCATTGCTGACAAGGAGAAAATTCTAGCTAGAAAGGGGCAAGTGCAGCTGTAAAAAAAAAAGACCGTTAAGGTTGCTTTAATTAAATGAGAAGTAAGTAAATCACTTAAACAGTATGCACAGTTCATAACACAGGTCTCCCAGTCGTTCAGCTCTGCAGTAATTGCCAGATAAAATGTCAAGTATCCCGCTCGCTTTTATCCAATCAGGAGACAGAGCGCTATAAAGAGGCGGGGTCTCTGTGCCCGTGAACGATGACTCGCTGCTCTCCATCGCGGCACTATCTGATGAAGACGGCTGTGTGTTCATGTGGTGGTGACGTAGGGACGAGGGGAGGGGAGTTAGCTAAAAGGACCATATCACTTACTGAACCTTTAAAAAGACATCAAGGAAATCTAAGAACAAACTTATATGGTTGGATGTCTGAAGAACACGTTTGGTAACATGTCTCCAAAACTTTTTAAGCCCAATCTATAGGGCGGCCACACAAATAACATCACCATTTACCTCACAAACGCAGTGTTTGAACCATAGATAGTAAATAATATGGATGTAGCATCCGGGCTGACCTCAGTTATTCACACGGCATCCAATAATCCTGGTTTGTGCGCGTCGCCATCGTGTGAGATTTTTACTCCGCCTCACTCCTCTTGCCGAAAAGGGGACTCGACGTCACGTCGGGGGGAGGGAGATAGCTGACGTATACCTCCGAGGCAAAGTGAGGGACAACGGGCGGAGAGCTGTCACTCAAGAGATCGCGCCAACACATTTTAACTTCCAAAAGAATAAAAACTAGCGTGGGCCAAAAAAATTCACCCCCCTCAGTGTTGTCATGGAGATATGACCTAAACATACAGACTAAAATGGTTTTGTGGCCCAGGCTGTAAATAGGTTTAATAAGACTTTGAAAACGGCCTGTCTAACAAGTGAGTCAAAGAAAAACTGCTCGTCTTGGCGCCACCCCCCTAGTGGCACTTTCTGGTTACTACAGTTGTAGGTCACTTCCTTATTGGATGCTGGTAAAAATCGCTGAGGTTGGGGCTTGGTTTGAACCCTTGCCCGGTAAATCCAATCAGCTTGAATTTTTACACAGAAGTATAAAACGTGCAGGAATGTGTCCGTACTCACTTGTAAATGGGGAGGGACCAAAGAGAACAAGTGGAGCGGTTGAAGTATTTGGATTCGAATCTCTATCCGAACCTCCATTTTCTCCCCAAATCCTCCACCCCAGCTTTAAGTGTTTCAAAATCTTCATAGCAAGGAGACTTAAATAATACCCAACGTTTTTGTGCGT
>NC_137230.1:36732560-36735060 GCF_949987685.1 Ammodytes marinus
GATGCAGTGTGTAATATGACATCATCAAGAAAGTTCTAGAAAGTTCTAGAATGCAACGCTCCCTGGGTAACCCCAACCCTTTAGAATAATAACAGAAGCTACAGTGGCCTTCAAGGACAAGAACAATTCTAAATTTTAAACAATGCACCTGATGACATTCCAACTATGACACTTTCAAGATGGCGGCACTAGGCCTTAGTCCAAAATATGCAGAAATATGGACATATATGAGACCCTTTCTAAGGGGAAAAATAATAATTCAAAACATTTTTTTCAGCTATTGCTATATGCACTAAATTAAATGTACTTATGGATATTATAATTACTTTCAACAAAATCTGCTAGGAAATAAAACCCACAATTCTACACACTGCAGGTTTAATTCATTTTTTTTCAAGACTTTGTCAATCAATTTGACCATGTGACTTCATATTATTATATTATTAAACTTTTTTTTTTTTAAATTATGAATTCATTTCAGAAAGCTCAAGATGCTTCTGTAAACTAGTATGAAGATAAGGGGGGCCCACTATAGCTATAGCAACATGCCCATTTACAGAGCCTAGGCTGTGTATTAACCCTGGATTGTTTTTGTCAGCGCACACACAGTACAGACAGGTAGAGGATCATGAGGAGATATTCACTGATTTTGACAAAAAGTGATTTTGACAACAAGCGTTCTCCAGAATCACTGACTACACCTTTAAAACAAACTAATATAACTAAAGTGGACATGCGGGAAGTATTAAACAGTGTCTGAACACACACACACACACACACACACACACACACACACACACACACACACACACACACACACACACACACACACACACACACATCAGTATAACTTTGGTAATGTTTATATGAACGCTGCCTTGTGCAACTGGATGGAAAAAATATCTCAAAAGGCTCTTAACATCCAATTCTTATGAACATAGGAACGATAAGAAAAACCCCATAGTGCTGTGAACCAAGTCTTTCCACACACACACACACACACACACACACACACACACACACACACACACACACACACACACACACACACACACACACACACACACACACACACACACACACACACACACACACACACACACACACACACGCACAGGCACACATCAGGTTAGTCTTATGACCATAGGAACGATAATAAAAACCCTATAGTGCTGTGAACCAAGTCTTTCCACACACACACTCGGACACACACACACACACACACACACACTAAAACACACACACACATGCACACACACACACACACACACACACACACACACACACACACACACACACACACACACACACACACACACACACACACACACACACACACACACACAGTCTTTCCATGCAGTGGCTGTTGTTGAGTGTTGGTGGATGTGAGATGGGGCCCATGCTGCATAGCTGAGATGCTGCTCTTAATCAGCGGTTTATTTAAACTCCAGTGGCCATGGCAACACACACACACACACACACACACACACACACACACACACACACACACACACACACACACACACACACACACACACACACACACACGTCAGGTTTATCTGCCCACGACTGGAAAATCTTTTTATAATGATGTTGATATTTGATGTTTTTATAGCTGCTGTGTTCCCCCCCAACCCCCTCCCCCCCCCCCCACACACACACACAGACACACACACACACACACACACACACACACACACACACACACACACACACACACACACACACACACACACACACACACACACACACTAATGAAAAGTGACCACCTACCTAATATAAATGCACCTTTATAGTTTTTACTTCAAGCTTAAAGGTGCTCCGAGAAACTTTCAGTTTGTGTTAATTCTAGCGCCCCCCTTTGGACAAAAGCGGTAGTGTTTTTACTACGCCAGCTGTTGTTCCTGGGTGAGCGTATACCCATGACAAAGGCATTAAGAAAAACTATATAAAAATAGCATTCTTTGCACTGATGGTCTCGTTTGCTGTTACATGTAATTTATGATCATCAGAGGAAAAAAAATTTAGACTGTTTCAGAAATATTTAGAAGTTCCTCGTAGCGCCATTAAGATGATCTGCCATACACACACACACACACACACACACACGCACACACACACACACACACACACACACATACACACACACACACACACACACACACACACACTGTACCTGCTGTCTGCCCTGACGTTGGACAGGTAGCTACAGCTAGTTGACCGCCTGCCGTTGCTTTGCCCGTTGCTGCTTCCGTTGCCGTTGCTTTCGTCTCCACTGCTGCTGGATCGCCCGCTGCCATAAGACAAACGGGGTGTTGTCCTTCGAGACCCCATATCCTCCAAACGATAAAACAATAGTCCACGGATAAAAAGAATTAAAAAATACTACACAAAAAGTTGTCCAGGGTAGAAAAATTGAAAGTTGGTGTTGTTGTTGGTAAGTTTTTGGCGCTAAAAGAGAAAAAAAATATAGAAAATTAATTGCTTAAATGACAACACA
>NC_137230.1:36765060-36785060 GCF_949987685.1 Ammodytes marinus
ATAACCCTCTCTGTCTATCCCCCCAGTGGCAGCATGGAGCCAGCCTTCCACAGAGGAGACCTGCTCTTCCTGACCAACAGAGTGGAGGACCCCATCAGAGTGGGAGAGATCGTGGTGTTCAGGATAGAGGGACGAGAGATCCCCATCGTACACAGAGTGCTCAAGATACATGAAAAGTACGGACACATTTCTACTCATAGCCTCTCTTAAGGCCAGGACACACCGGCCCGATAATCGCCGTCGTAGAGTTTCGAGGGGGCGGGGACACGAATCTGTTTGGTGTGTGCCGTGAAATCGGTCGTCGTAGATGTCGTCGGGCAGTCTTTCAGTTGGAGCAATTTGATTTGTGGAGGGCTAGCGAATCAGTGAAGCCCGGAAGTGAGGCGGGTAGCACAAACAGCTAACAACAGTTAGCCATCGTTTTAATGTGTTTGTTTGTTTGTTTCGTTCAGCGAGTACTCACATGCATCAACCCTTGTTGACTGCTCGACACCATGCTCGACACTCTCTGCTAAAAATGGTGCTCTTTATGGTCCATAAATATAAATAATATTTATCCCTGAATCGGCAGTCTCCATTTTCGGGTAGTCGGACTGGTGTGTCCTGGCCTTAAACCTGGTCGAAAATAGTACTTACATGGCCCACAGTTTGGTTTACAAAAATATGCTTCATTTCCATTTTCATTAGAGCGGTTTGGTCCGGTTATTTTGGCTTTTCATTTGCCAAAAGTTGGGTAGGGTACGGATATAAGCGCACCTAACCGCTCTGAGCCGCTCCCAATCTCAGTACTCCTCCGTTGGGGTACCAGCCGCCTGAAAGGGTGCCGAAAAGGCGGAGCTACACATTGCCGTCCGTTGATTGCTCGAAAGAATCATTTCTGCATTAAATCGCCGTGTGTAGTCACCTCGGCAAGAGTGAAGAGAGTCTTGTGTTTAGCGAAAAATGTCGACGCAGCACTATGTTTATTGTGTGGTGGTTTGTTTGACCCATATTCTGACGGCGGCTATCACAGTCCAGCCTAAACCCCGCCCTACCAGTAAGGGCATGGTCCTAAACCCCGCCCTACCAGTAAGGGTAGGGTCATAAACCCCGCCCTACCAGTAAGGGTATGGTCCTAAACCCCGCCCTACCAGTAAGGGTATGGTCATAAACCCCCGCCCTACCAGTAAGGGTAGGGTCGACCGAAATTCTTAAAAGCGAGCTGTCCTGCTCTGAGCCGCTCCGACCCGACCCACTCTACTCAGTAGAAATTAGGCAATATTCTGGTCTTACGTTTGGTTCCAGGTTCCTAAAAATAATTTAGTTTTGATTTATGATGATAGAATTACTCAATAGTAAGAATAACATGTAGAGAAAATGTGTTTTGTAAATGAACTGCAGGCTCTGTGGATGAAATGAAACTACATAGTGCACATTAAAACCTATGAAAAGAGTGCCATTTTTATATAGTTTTTCTTAATGCCTTTGTCATGGGTATACGCTCACCCAGGAACAACAGCTGGCGTGGTAAAAACACTACCGCTTTTGTCCAAGAATTAACACAAACAGAAAGTTCCTCTAAGCACCTTTGAAATATAGTTTAAATTATTATTATTTTTATTTAAATTCATTGTGTTTTAATATTAACTGTGATTGTTTGTTTTCAGGGAAAATGGCGACATTAAGTTCTTGACCAAAGGAGACAACAACGCAGTGGACGACCGAGGGCTGTACAAGCAAGGACAACACTGGCTGGAGAAGAAAGACGTGGTCGGCCGGGCTAGAGGGTAAGTACAGACAGACAAACAGACAGACAGGCAGACAGACAGCCACACAGACAGACAGACAGACAGACAGACAGACACACAGACACACAGACAGACACACAGACACACAGACAGACAGACAGACAGACGCACAGACAGACAGACAGACAGACAGACAGACAGACACACAGACAGACAGACAGACAGACAGGCTGTACAAGCAGGGACAGCACTGGCTGGAGAAGAAAGATGTGGTCGGCCGGGCTAGAGGGTAAGTACAGACAGACAGACAGACAGACAGACAGACAGACAGACAGACAGACAGACAGACACACAGAGAGACAGACAGGCACACAGACAGACAGACAGGCTGTACAAGCAGGGACAGCACTGGCTGGAGAAGAAAGACGTGGTCGGCCGGGCTAGAGGGTAAGTGCAGGCAGACAGGCAGACAGACAGACAGGCAGATAGATAGACAGACACACAGACAGGCTGTACAAGCAGGGACAACACTGGCTCGAGAAGAAAGATGTGGTGGGGAGAGCAAGAGGGTTAGTGCACACAGACAGACAGACACTCACTCACTCACTCACTCACACACACACACACACACTCACTCACACAGACACATAGATAGGTACACACAGACAGACACACACACACACACATAGATAGACAGACAGACAGAGAGACAGACAGACACATCGACGCACAGACAGACAGACAGACAGGCTGTACAAGCAGGGACAACACTGGCTGGAGAAGAAATATGTGGTGGGGAGAGCAAGAGGGTTAGTACAGACAGACACAGACAGACGCACAGACACACAGACAGACAGACAGACACACAGACAGACAGACAGACAGACAGACACACAGACAGACGCACAGACAGACACACAGACAGACAGACAGACAGACAGACAGTTTTCACTATCACTATCTCCATTGGAAGTTGAAAATCGATTGAAATGGCGTCACAATCTGGACCTTTGAAATTTGAAACCAAAATCAATGATTTAGCTTCAGCAGACGTGCCAGAAACTACCTGCTAAAATATACAAACAAAATAGACCGACAGACAGACAGACAGACAGTCTCTCTCTCTCTCTCTCTCACTCACTCACTCACTCACTCACTCACTCACTCACTCACTCACTCACTCACTCACTCACTCACTCACTCACACACACACAGGCACACTTGCAACAATACACAGTATGAATGAAACAGTACATCTCATTTTGCATCAATGATTTTTCTTGACCTGATTATTTTTTCTTATTTCCAGGTTTGTTCCGTACATTGGGATCGTGACCATCCTCATGAATGATTACCCCAAATTCAAAGTAAGTTCTGACCATTTTTCCTGTCAATTAGTTTGAGGTGACAGACCGGATACCAAGGGTTTTGCGTGGAAACTTTTACTTTTTTTTCCCAATGTAGATTATATTTTGAGAATAAACTGCAGCATCGGCCCCGTTTTCTTCTTGGATTTTCTTTGGAGTTCATTGCCCAACGAAAAGCATGAGTACAGAAACTTTAGGTCCTGCAAGAGTGGCAAATGGGTTGCCACTACACCTGTTATTGACCAATTGGAACACAGGATTTATCAGTGCAATTGTAATACATATATTTAACGCTTCGGGGTTCATAAAAAGTTGATCTGGAGTGCTTGAATTTTACTCCTAAAAAGTACAAATGTTGATTTTTAATGTGTGTTTTTTCTGTTGTACATTATATAAAATAAACCATTTGAATGTGTGTTTCTGTCCCCAGTATGCTGTCCTGTTCATGCCTCGCTCTGATTGGTCAAAGTGTACAGCTCATGTTAACTTTGACCAATCAGAAATCACATACCCCAGCTTTAAATGAAATCTAATCTGTGTGTGTTTCTGTCCCCCCAGTATGCTGTCCTGTTCATGCTCGGTCTATTCGTGCTGGTCCATCGGGAGTGAGTCGCCAAAACGTCAGGAAGTTACGTCCAGGAAAATAAAAAAAAAACCTCAGTCATGCCTTTCAAGATAAAATAAAATAAAAAAAATAAAATTAAGTTAGCCTTTGTCAAAAACACCCAAACTGGCTTTTTTGTACCATTTTTGTTTGAACATTTTGTAAAAATGATGTGGATAGGGTGTTTATTACGAGCTTTAAAAGATATTTTTGTCAGGGGGAAACTTAAAAGCTACGTTTAGCTCTTTATTTATACAGCTCTGGGAAAAATGAAGAGACCACTCCAAATGTTCAGTGTCTCTCGTTTTACTGTGTACAAGCATATGTTTGAGTAGAATGAACATTTTGGTTTTATAATATAAAACTACAGACAACATTTCTACCAAATTCACAATAAAAATATTGTCATTAAAGAGCATTTCCAATAAGTAATGTAGAGATGAAGATTTAAAGCAGCTACGAGTAACATTTAGATATATTTTAAACACACTTTCAACACACGGACATGCACTATATTGCTTCCTGATAATTTGAATCTCGCATGCCCGGCACGAGCTAGAAAACAGCTTCACGACAGCTGGCGTCGTAAAAATACTACCGCTTTTGTCCAAAGGGGCCGCCAATGGACATAGTTACTCGTAGTGGCTTTAAGAAAAATCCAGACTGGTCTCTTAATTTTTTCCGGAGCTGTATTCCTCAAGAATGTGAAGCAGCATTCATTCATTTAAGATGATGGAGTCAAAGTCTTGTTTTTCGTTTTCCTGTTCAAATCATTGTCTTTGAGAGAAAGATTGTGAAGTATTTTATGACAACTGAATATTAATGATATTAAATATGAAATCTGGTTACCATCCACTATATGGGTTCATTCAATTCCTTTGTCTTATTTTATTGTATATTTTTTAATTTATTTATTTAACCTTTTATTTCTACAGGTACATCCCATTGAGACCGGAGACTCTTTTTTAAGGGAGACCTGTTTCCATTCATAAGTTACCTTTCACAAACTGACTTTTTCAGCAGTATAGCACAGTTATAAATGCATTAATCATGAAGAAATTCAAAAGTAGTAGAATTATTTTGATAATTTTTACAATGTCCCAAAGAAGTGCACACACAATAATTGAAATCACAGTGCGAAAAGGACGACTGTACACAAAGAGCTATTGATGTTTTTACAACCTCTACACATGAGGCACATTGGGGCGACTGTGGCTCAGGTGGTAGAGAGGGTCGGCTGATGATCAAAGGGTTGGAGGTTCGATCCCCGCCCTGCCACTTGTGTCATGGTTGTTGTGTCCTTGGGCAACACACTTCACCCACCTTGCCTCGTGTGAATGTCGATAGTAAGCCTGCTATCGGTGTATGAATGTGTGTGTGAATGGTAACGTGGGAAAGGAAAACAGGTCTCCCTTGTAAAAGAGTCTTCGGTCTCAATGGGATTTACCTGTATAAATAAAGGTTAAAAAAAAATATATATATATCTAAACTACAGTTTGTTATGCACTACTCTGCAAACTGATAGTCAATAGGTGAATATGTTGCGTACTCATTATATTGTAAGTGAAGTGGTGTAGTGGCCTTGATACCTTTAATATAGAAAGGTCAATGTTGTGTGTGTGTGAGTGTCTGTGTGTCTGTGTGTGTGTGTGTTTCTCTCTGCGTGTCTGTGTGTGTTTTTCTCTGCCTGCTTGTGTGTGTGTGCGTCCGTGTGTGTGTGTGCTAACCATGTCATTATTTCAGCCTTTGCTCCTTGCATTAACCTTGTTCTCTTCAAACAAACTGAAGTGTTTTTACAATCAAAGTGAATTGGGGTCGAGGATAATCCAACCCTGCCATCCAATCATACAGGAGTATATGGATCTACATATCCCCTGCGCTTCAAATCACATACTCTTTCTTTCTACTACACTACATACTTAAGTACAGAAGGGTTTTAGGGCCACAGGAGAGTAAAAAAAAATCAGATAAGGAAGATTTTTTTTCATTATGTCGAGAAATGTCAATAATAAAGACAAATACTCCAAAATGCTATTGGAGTTAGCGGGGGCATTTATGTATTTTCAGCATACTGCAATTGACGTGCATGTATTGGGACATCCTAAATCTTTTTCTGGCATACTAAATAGTAGGGAAGTATGGGGATTGGAACACAGGGATTGTCTTATTATGGACACACACTACAACACTGTATAGAGACAGTGCATGAAATAGGCCACGCCCATCGTGGGGGAAAACATTGAACAGCGTTCCGTTCACTTTGTATTGAAGGAGACCCGTCTTCTGCAAACACACGTAATTAAAACTTATTCAAACATCCATTTAACAAAAACACGTTACTTTCTTTAAAGCCACGACTCTTGTCTGTCCATACGAGCTGTTTTTGTGAAAAATGATTGAGTAATTTTAGATATTGAGGTGTTTTTTCCCGTCCGACCTGGCTAGCCTACAGCAGAAGGCTAACATTAGCCTAGCATAAAGCATAAGTTAAGAGTTTTGTCTCGATATGGAAAATTACTCAATCAATTTTCACAAAAACAGCTCGTATAGACAGACAAGAGTCGTGGCTTTAGAGTATGTAACGTGTATTTGTGAAAGGCATGTCGTATTACGTTTTTATTAAGTTTGTTTGCCGAATACGAGTGTCATTCAATAGAAAGTGAACGGGGCGCTGTGAATTGTTTTCCCCCACGATGGGCGTGGCCTCAGATTATGACGCGTTATGCACTGTCTCTATTGAGCCACTTGAAGTTAAAGACCTACTTCACCGGTGGGAATATGAAGGTGTATTGAACTCTGAGATCCTATGTAGTATATACATGTGATTAACAGGACAGCTGGGCCAAGGGAAGACTGAGGGAAGACTGAGGGAAGAAAAACCTCATTCATTATATTATAATAGTGATTTTATAATGATAGAACGCCGGTTCCGTATGGGTGAAGTATTCCTTTAAATTGATTTGAACATACCTTGACCCTGTTGCCCTTACTGTTCTTACCACTTGTATGTGTTTTCGATTACTTAGTTTTAAAACTTAAGTGCGTAGCTTCTGTGCCCCCCGTCCCATGAGGAATTCTGAGTAGTTACGGATATACACACTAGAAAACTGGATTGAGATACTTGAAGTTAAATTGATTTGAATGTACGCTGCAACATACCTTGACCCTGTTGCCCTTAATGTTAACATCTGAGAATGGACCATCAACGCGAAAGATGTTGCAGTGGTTAAGGACGCCACCAGGAGACGTGGGATGTAATCCCAGCGATGGAAACCTTAGTTTTCCCTGTTGGAGACGAGACGGTGTGGATCCTCTGGCAGCATCTGAAGTCTTCCTGCATCCACACTATTCACACTTTACTTTAGTATTACCATGTAATCACCTGGTCAATGATCAAATTCCTTCGTGATTTTCTCTACTTATGACATCTATTGCAGCATGTCCGTCCTGGGAGAGGGATCCCTTACTCTGTCGACTCTCCCTGAGATTTCTTCAATTTTTTTTATTCCCGGTAAAGAGTTTTTTACTGGGAGTTTTTTCTCAGCCGAGCTAAGGGTGTAAGGGCAGGGTGTCATATTGTATCATATTGTATCATATTGTATGAAATGTAAAGCCCACTGAGACAAATGTATTTGTGATTTTGGGCTATACAAATAAAACTGATTTGATTTTAATGTTCTTACCACTTGTATGTGTGTTTGATTAGACTTAGTTTTAAAGCTTAAGTGCGTAGCTTCTGTCCCCCCCATGAGGAATTCTGAGTAATTACGGATACACACTAGAACACTGGATTGAGACACTTGAAGTTAAATTGATTTGAATGTACGCTGCAACATACCTTGACCCTGTTGCCCTTAATGTTAACATCTGAGAATGGACCATCAACGCGAAAGATGTTGCAGTGGTTAAGAACGCCACCTGGAGACGTGGGATGTAATCCCGGCGATGGAAACCTTAGTTTTCCCTGGTGGAGACGAGACGGTGTGGATCCTCTGGCAGCATCTGAAGTCTTCCTGCATCCACACTATTCACACTTTACTTTAGTATTACCATGTAATCACCTGGTCAATGATCAAATTCCTTAGTGATTTTCTCTACTTATGACATCTATTGCAGTATGTCCGTCCTGGGAGAGGGATTCCTTACTCTGTCGACTCTCCCTGAGATTTCTTAAATTTTTTTTATTCCCGGTAAAGAGTTTTTTACTGGGAGTTTTTTATCAGCCGAGCTAAGGGTGTAAGGGCAGGGTGTCATATTGTATCATATATCATATTGTATGGAATGTAAAGCCCACTGAGACAAATGTATTTGTGATTTTGGGCTATACAAATAAAACTGATTTGATTTTAATGTTCTTACCACTTGTATGTGTTTTCGATTAGACTTAGTTTTAAAGCTTAAGTGCGTAGCTTCTGTCCTCCCCCCCCCCCGTCCCCCCATGAGGAATTCTGAGTAGTTACGGATATACACACTAGAACACTGGATTGAGACACTTGAAGTTAAATTGATTTGTATGTACTTAGCACCTTGACCTTGTTGCCCTTCATTTTCTTACCAATGATATTTTTATGATCAGACATTAGATATGGATATAGGATTGAAGAAATTATGGAAAAAAAATATTGTGTTCCCCTTACATTCATTCAAATTTAAAGCTATAGTGCATAACTTATATGTTTGATTGATTGATTGATTGATTGATTGATTGATTGATTGATTGATTGATTGATTGATTGATTTATATGTATTTCGTCCATGGTGGATGTCTTCCAACAAAACTCATTTCAACATTCTCACATGTACAATCCATAAAACCATGAGGAAGAGGAGGCAGGGTGAAGAATATCTTATGTTTCCTGCCCCCTCAAAACAAAACAAACCCTCTACATGTCAACTCATGTCAGTGCATGACGATAATAAATTAAACAAAATAGAAACCAAAACATCAATCTGAAACTGATTCCAAAACAAAGCAAACCATATGTTATAAGTAGACATTACATACAGACCTTGACCTTGTTGCCCTTCATTTTCTTACCAATTATATCTTTATGATTCGACATTAGATATGACGTGGAATGAAGAAATGACTGAAATATGTTGTGTTTCTTAAATTCTTTATTTTTTTCAAAAGACGGACCTACGCAGTAAAGACAAAGTCAGTGATTCTGGAGAACGCTTGTTGTCAAAATCACTTTTTGACAAATCAGTGAATATCTCCTCATGATCTGCTAACCTGTCTGTACTGTGTCATCATCAAGAAAGTTCTACAAAGTTCTAGAATGCAACGCTCCCTGGGTAACCCCAACCCTTTAGAATAATAACAGAAGCTACAGTGGCCTTCAATGACAAGAACAATTCTAATTTCTAAACAATGCACCTGATGACATTCCAACTATGACACTTTCAAGATGGCGGCACTAGGCCTTGGTCCAAAATATGCAGAAATATGGACATATATGAGACCCTTTCTAAGGAAAAAATAGATAATTAAAAAAAAAAATTCAGCTATTATGCACTACATTAAATGTACTTATGGATATTGTAATTACTTTCTACAAAATCTGCTAGGAAATAAAACCCAACATTCTACACACTGCAGGTTTAATACACAGCCTAGGCTCTGTAAGCGGGCATAGTCCTTGCAACGGTGGGCCCCTTTTGTTTACATACACTGCAATCGCTGACTCCACTCTTAAAGCTGGGGTGGAGGATTTGGGGAGAAAATGGCAGTTGGGATAGAGATTCGAATCCAAATACCTCAACCGCTCCACTTGTTCTCTTTGGTCCCTCCCCTATGGTCCCTCCCTGACACGCTCTACTACACCAACAAAGTCGTGCCAAAGTGAATGGACAGTCCCAACAGCCAATAAGAACAGAGAATCGGAGTCTCGCTCTGATTGGTCAAAGTGTACAGCTCATGTTAATTTTGACCAATCAGAAATCACATGTCCCAGCTTTTAAGTGACTATGGCCTAAAAGGAATTGTTTGAATTGAACAGAAGTGATTCTGTGACAGTCAGACAGTCTTCTAATGAGAATGACATTCAGCTTTGTGTAAGGTGTGTGTTTGTGTGTGTGTTTGTGTGTGTGTTTGTGTGTGTGTTTGTGTGTGTGTTTGCGTGAATGTGTGTGTGTGTGTGTGTGTGTGTTTGCCTGAATGTGTGTGTGTGCGTGTGTTTGCCTGAATGTGTGTGTGTGTGTGTGAGATTTTGTGCGCGTGTGTCTCTATGTCTTTTTGTGTAAGTCTGCTTGACTGCATGTGTGTGTGCGTGTTTGTCTTAGTGTGTGAATTGCATGCTTGTGTGTTCTCGTGTGTGTGTCTGCCTGTCTGTGTGTGTGCCTGTGTGAGCGTGAATGCATGTGTGTATGTGTGTGTGTGTGTGTGTGTGTGTGTGTGAATACCAAAGGTTATAAAAAGAGCAACACACACACACACACACGCACACACATACACACACACACACCCCCTCACACTCACACAGACACACACACACACACACACACACAGACACACACACACACACACACACACACACACACACACACACGCAGACACAGACACACACACACACAGACACACTCTCACACACACACACACACACACACACACAGACTTGTATCTTCATTAGCACCCTAAGGTGAGGGAGCCGCAGTGTCTTATTAACATGAAGAAGCAGCAGGTTGTGATTCTCCTCAAAGGAATGATGTTCAAAACAGCACGTAGCTGCCGGCCAAATGTCACCAATGTTGTTTATTGTAACTTGGGACCTGTGTGTGTGGGAGGGGGGGGGGCGGGGGGGGGGGGGGATAGGCGTGTGTGTGTGTGTGTGTGTCTGTCTGTCTGTCTGTCTGTGTGTGTTTGTGTGTGTGCGTATGTGTCTCTGTCTGTCTGTCTGTGAGTGTGTGTGTGTGTGTCTGCATGTTTCTTTCTGTCTGTCCGTCTGAGTGTGTGTTTTTTGTGTGTGTGTGATTGTGTGTGTGTGTGTGTGTGCGTGCATGTGTCTCTTTGTCTGTCTGTCTGCCTGTCTGTCTGTCTGTCTGTCTGTCTGCCTGCGTCTGTGTGTGTGTGCGTGTGCGTATGTGTCTCTCTGTCTGTCTGTGTGTGTGTGTGTGTGTGTGTGTGTCTGTCTGCCTGTCTGCCTGCGTCTGTCTGTGTGTGTGTGTGTGTGTGTGTGTGTGTGTGTGTATGTGTCTCTCTGTCTGTGTGTGTGTGTGTGTGTGTGTGCGTGCGTGTGTCTCTTTGTCTGTCTGTGTGTGTGTGTGTGTGTGTGTGTGTGTGTGTGTGTGTGTGTGTTTAAGCGCGTATGTGTCACGACACGAGGGACGATGACTAAACGTGTGGGTCTACAAGGATGAATTAGCTATAGTGACCTTTTGCCATTCTGTATATTTGGCCTCTCAATTAACACCAGCAAATACACACTCTCCAAGCTGTTATATCCAGGCTTTATGGTGCTTTTATTAATGCCTGCCATGTATTATATATCATATTATGTTACTTATTTGGTCTAATTTAAACCTGCAGTGTGTAGAATTTTGGGTTTTATTTCCTAGCAGATTTTGTAGAAAGTAATTATAATATCCATAAGTACATACATAATAGCTGAAAAAAATGTTTTGAATTATATTTTTTTCCCTTAGAAAGGGTCTCATATATGTCCATATTTCTGCATATTTTGGACCAAGGCCTAGTGCCGCCATCTTGAAAGTGTCATAGTTGGAATGTCATCAGGTGCATTGTTTAAAATTTAGAATTGTTCTTGTCCTTGAAGGCCACTGTAGCTTCTGTTATTATTCAAAAGGGGTGGGGTTACCCAGGGAGCGTTGCATTCTAGAACTTTGTAGAACTTTCTTGATGATGTCATATTACACACTGCACCTTTAAGCCAAAAAGCATGGTTATTGTTAATTGTATTTTGGTAGGCAATTTTTTTTATTATTAAAGCTCAGCTCTTTTAAATCAAGTCTGAAGACTTTTCTGTTTCCCTTTTAACCTGTAATTTTTGTTTTATTTAAATGTTTTATTTCTATTAATATTTCTCATTCACCTTTCTAATGTCTATATACTTGATGTATTTTAATCTTGATGTATTTCTTGCCCCTGTAAAGCACTTTGAATGGCCTTGTGTCTGAATTGTGCTATAGAAATACACCTGCCTTACCTTGCCTTGCCATACTGTACTGGTTTGGCATGTATTTTATATCATATTATGTGTAACGGCTGGACAGGGAGTACACAGGCGCAGAGACAGTACCAGTTTAAGAGAGTTTATTTTACTAGAAGCAACTGGGGTTTTGGGCTGTGATCCGATGTGGGCTGGCAGGCATGGGGGTCAAGGGGGAAGAGCCAAGGGGAGAATCCGGGGAGATGAGCAAGAGCAGGCAGGCAGGGGGGTCCAGGGAGGGAGAGCTGGCTGACGAGGGCTGGAGCTGGTGGCTGGAGTCAGGCTGGGAGACTGTGGCAAAAGAGAACAGAATTAGCAACAAACAAAATGCAGACAGAACTGCAAATAGTTTAGGGGGCTGGAGAGTTACTGACTGGGTAACAGAGTTTACAATCTGGCAGTGTCTGGAAGGTAGGGCCGGGTATATGAAGAGCAGTAGATTAGTAGATTGGTGGCAGCTGTGCATGCTGGGAACTGACTCCTGCACACCTGACTCCAACCCTGCAATCAGACAAGGGAAAGGGGAGAACAACACAATCAGACAAGGGAAAGGGCAGAACAAGACCACAAAGGGCTTGAGGCCCAGGCAGCATCGTAACATTATGTTACTTATTATTGGTCTAATTTTAACTCTGGCTTTATCCAACATCTATATTTTTGTTTTTGAAGGAGATGCAAATTTACTAAATAACTTACAAAATGTCAGATTTGCATATTTATCCAATCATTTCTGAAAAAACTTGTAATATAAAAACGTATTGTTTTAATCTCAGTAATCAACTGGTAGAGTTTCATGATGATATCTAGGCGTTAAAAATGTTACTCCATTCACCTGCAGTGTTTAGCCTTCAGCCATATCACCAACCAACAACCTTTAAACTGAGCAAAATACAATCAAACCCCCATTAAACATTCAAACACTAATATATTGCATCTATCTATCATGTCTATCTATGTGTGTGTGTGTGTGTGTGTGTGTGTGTGTGTGTGTGTGTGTGTGTGTGTGTGTGTGTGTGTGTGTGTGTGTGTGTGTGTGTGTGTGTGTGTGTGTGTGTGTGTGTGTGTGTGTGTGTGTGTGTGTGTGTGTGTGTGTGTGTGTGTGTGTGTGTGTGTCTGTGTGTGTGTGTGTGTGTGTGTGTGTGTGTGTGTATTGTTTCATCAAACTGTCGCTTTCAAAACGAGTAAAAGACGAATCGTGTCGTGCGTAAAAGGCGCGGTCCAGAAAAAAACTACTGTTGAGATAATGGCTGTCTATCCATCTATCTATCTATCTATCTATCTATCTATCTATCTATCTATCTATCTATCTATCTATCTATCTATCTATCTATCTATCTATCTATCTATCTATCTATCTATCTATCTATCTATCTATCTATCTATCTATCTATCTATCTATCTATCTATCTATCGGTCCGGTTGAACATTGACAGTGAGTCAGCTGAGCACATTTCGATTAACGCAGCTACTTGACTGAATAGAAAACGTCCACGCGATTTAACACACTTACACACTTACACACACACACACACACACACACACACACACACACACACACACACACACACACACACACACACACACACACACACACACACACACACACAGCCCTCCCCTTTCAGAAAAGCCTATAAAAGCCGCAGGAGCCAACACCAACTGGAGACACTTGGACACTTTTACGCACGGTGCATCACACGGAAGGCACAGGACTATCTATCTAACTATCTATCTATCTATCTATCTATCTATCTATCTATCTATCTATCTATCTATCTATCTATCTATCTATCTATCTATCTATCTATCTATCTATCTATCTATCTATCTATCTATCTATCTATCTATCTATCTATCTATCTATCTATCTATCTATCTATCTATCTATCTATCTATCTATCTATCTATCTATCTATCTATCTATCTATCTATCTATCTACAGTGCGCTTGGAGAGATGAAAGGTCTTACGCTGACCGGTGTTTGTCCGTTTGGCTTATTCACTTATCTCGCGCTATTCTCGCTCGTGTCTTTAACGGCTGCCGTTAGTTTCGACTTGACCGAGCTACGGAATAAAGTGGCGAAAATTAAAGTGAATCCGAGAGGCAATAATCTGTGGGCTTCAGGTAAGAATATCTGTGTGTGTGTGTGTGTGTGTGTGTGTGTGTGTGTGTGTGTGTGTGTGTGTGTGTGTGTGTGTGTGTGTGTGTGTGTGTGTGTGTGTGTGTGTGTGTGTGTGTGTGTGTGTCTGTCTGTCTGTCTGTCTGTCTATGTCTATCTATCTGATCCAAGAGCTATATGGATCAATTGGTCTTTATCGCATTGCATATAATCGAATCAAATTTAATTGAAATCTCAAGTAAGGGTGAAAATGAATCGCCAAAGTAGGGTTATCATGTTGAGCGAGAGAGTCGCTCCGATGATCGGGTGAGAACTGTGTGTGTGTGTGTGTGTGTGTGTGTGTGTGTGTGTGTGTGTGTGTGTATGTGTGTGTGTGTGTGTGTGTGTGCGTGTTTGTGTGTGTTCCAGTGTGTGTGTGTGTGTGTGTGTGTTCCAGTGTGTCCCAGTGTTTGTCATTTGCAAGTGCCTTCATAATTTCTAGTGTTTTTTTTAAAAATTGCATGATTAGTAATTAATACGAATTTTTATATTTATTCTACATTGTCTCACACAATTTCTATTTGTTCCTGTGTAAAAATGTTTTTCACTCCTCTAGATCAATTCTACTATTTTAATTTACCATTAATCTGACCAACAGCTATGGATCAAACGGTCATTTTCGCCTTGGATAGGATCTAATCTATATAGTTTTATACATTTCTGTCACATAATACATTTTTTTAAACATTATCATATTTTCTGCTTCTAAATATGTTGATTTTTCTTGTGTAAAAGGTTGTTTTTCACTCTTAATTGACCGATTTAAAAGATATATTTATACAATCCTTTGTTCCTTGATTTGATTGACAACATGTTTTACGATGTACATTTTTTTTGTAAACAATTATAAAAAAATAAGAGGGGGTAGGACCAGAAAAGTTTTTCTTAACTTCTTCCTGTCCCTTTTGAACATGAACTATGTTATTTGAGTTATGTACTGTATTTGTTGCTTAGGATCCTGACGATCCCATTTGTTTGTTTTCAATTTCTTTATTTCCTTTTTTACTGCTCAATCGTTTTATTTTTGTTTGTATTATTATTATTATTTTTTTTTTAACCATGTTCAATAAAGACTTATAAAAAAAAAATTTGCACAGAAAATAAAAGCATAGTAAAAAAAATAGCCTACGTCTAAGTATACAATGAATTATGTTATGTGATACAGTATGTATATGTGTGTCTATGTTGTATTTCACTCGAAAATATTTCATTTTCCTGTGCGGGTAGAATTGACCCAGTGCGGCGGTTCTAGGTATAAATGCCTGTTTTTTTTAATCCAGATTAATTGTGACTTTATCTAACCATAGCCTATAGGGAGAGCATCACAACACAATTTTAGGAAAATTCAAAGAGTGGGGGGCTTCAATATTTTATAAAAGTATACGGGCAATTGAAAAACTAGTGTTAATTGACCGATTTTTTATTTTTTTTTTTATTGATTTGATTGACAGGTCACTTCATGGGTAAGAAGAGCGTGCTGGACGCGCCGGCTGAGACGCACGGCGGTGACGTCATGACGCAGTTTCCCGCCACGGAGCAGAACGACGCGCTCGCGGAGATCTTCCAACAGTTTGTGCGCGAGGCGTTACGAGGAGCGCAGGTGGAGACACGAGAGAGCCGCTCCGATGATAGGGTGAGAATTCAGTCAGTGTGTGTGTGTGTGTGTGTGTGTGTGTGTGTGTGTGTGTGCGTGTGTGTCCCAGTGTGTGTGTTCCAGTGTGTGTGTGTGTGTGTGTTCCAGTGTGTGTGTGTGTTCCTGTGTGTGTGTCTGTTCCAGTGTGTGTGTGTGTTCCTGTGTGTGTGTGTGTGTGTGTGTGCTCCAGTGTGTGTGTGTGTTCCAGTGTGTGTGTGTGTGTGTGTGTGTGTGTGTGTGTGAGTGTGTGAGTGTGTTTGTGTGTGTGTGTGTGTGTTCCAGTGTGTTTGTGTGTGTGTGTGTGTCCCAGTGTGTGCCTCTGTGTGTGTGTGTGTGTGTGTGTGTGTGTTCCAGTGTGTGTGTGTGTGTGTGTGTGTGTGTGTGTGTTCCAGTGTGCCAATCCAGCTTTACGCACAAAACATGAGTGCAATTTTTAACTTATAAAACGCCAATGCTTCACCTACAAAGATAATGCCAAGGTCCGGATTTGGTTTAAAATATTGGTAAAAGGACAATTCTGCTCCCCCAAATATTAGTAGGGACATGGGAAAGGTGAATACAATGCACACGTGGATTTTAACCCCTAACCCAAAATACCAGCTGCTGGGGTGAGAAAGGCGAGAGAGAGACATGCAGAGAGAGAGAGAGAGAGAGAGAGAGAGAGAGAGAGAGAGAGAGAGAGAGACAGAGAGAGACAGAGAGAGACAGAGAGAGAGAGAGAGACAGAGAGACAGAGAGAGAGAGAGAGAGAGAGAGAGACAGAGAGAGAGAGAGAGAGAGAGAGAGAGAACTACTGTATGCCCACAGCCCACCAAAATATCTCACCTCAAAAACAGTTTCTACCTTCATGACCACTTATTGACTTTTTATTTTCTGCTTAACATTTACCTTTAGTTTAAACAATGTCCCTAAAAACCTGTAAAGTAGAGTACGCCATGTTAGTTGTTTATTTTATGTTGTCTTTTGTTTGTGTGTTCACTTTGTCAGTTGTGTATTTGTGTTCCTTAAAAAAAAATAAAGTTTCTACCCCTCTGCAATATCGA
Source organism: Ammodytes marinus (assembly GCF_949987685.1). Taxonomy (NCBI): domain Eukaryota; kingdom Metazoa; phylum Chordata; class Actinopteri; order Uranoscopiformes; family Ammodytidae; genus Ammodytes; species Ammodytes marinus. The sequence continues at coordinate 36,781,758 of NC_137230.1, forward strand.
CTTAGCTAACCAACAACGATAAATACAGCTCCGGAAATAATTAAGAGACCAGTCTGGATTTTTCTTCAATCTTCATCTCTACATTACTTATTGAATATGCTCTTAAAGGCATCATAGGAGATTATCTGCAATATGCACTTTTTAATATGTTGTGAAAAGTGCTTTTTACACCCCAACAGCAATAAATGACTTATGGGCAATGAAAAAGAAACGAAAAATCCCCAAATTCTGTACCTTCTATAAACCTGTTAAAATGCTGACCAATCGGAGACGATGGACCCGTATCTAAAGAATCAATCACAATCCTGCGCGTTCTCTCCCCTCCGTGTGCGAGCCTGAGCGCGTTCACGGAGGGCAGAGAAAGCGTTCGTGCCATATCGTAGTAGGCTACCTGGCAGTGGACTAGACTCGTGACTTGAGCCTTTTGACTTGACAAGACTTGCTACTTTCCCCAAAACCCAAAGATTAAAAAGTAGGCTATATTTTTAAGTAGGCTACTGCTCTGTATCTTTCATCATGTAGCCTAGTGTAGCGGAGGAAACTGGTGGATGTCGCCTACCGGTACCGCGCTGATCTGCTTATCACTGGTTTCACTTCAGAGGTGTCGGCCAGAACACCACTTAAGGCCAAAAACGTCAGACTATAAGCATGAGAAGAGGAGTATGGTTTTTCCGCTCTTTATTTTCCTTCTTTCACAGGCACAGCAGCATAGATCGCAGGAAAAGAGACACAGGCTTACATTCCGCTCGTGAGGAGACGTTAGAACAGCTGTTGCGACCTGCGAATCACGGCCGTCAATAACATCCATAAACTGTAACTTATAACAGCGATCGGGACTGCATGTACTTACTCACACACGGGTGATTCACATAAACACGTTTCAACTGTGTCGACTACTGCGGCAACATGCGCGCTCACACACCTGACCGAGAGAGAAGAGAAAAGGAAACTTACTAGACAGACCCTCCGGCCGACTGACGTCACGGCCACTAACTGACAGCTATACTGTCATCCACACTGAACAAAACTCATCTCAACACTCTATAAGAAATAACAACATTGTAACCTATAAACTTTGGGGCCTTTTCTGCATGTAGCCTATGTGTGAGTGTTTGTGTGTGTGAGTTAAATGTTAACAATCACTGGTAAACAGTGCAATTGGGAAGTGCAGCCAGCAGCGCTCGTGCACGGCTGTGTGTCGAGGGGTGGGGGAGGGAGGAGTTAAACGGAACTCCGAGGACAAGCTAATTTCAAATCATGCTAGCTCTCTCAGATCGTACAGTATAGCTTTAAATGACAATATTTTCTTTGTGAATTTGGTAGAAATGTTGTCAGTAGTTTGTAGAATAAAATCAAAATGTTCATTCTACTCAAACATATGAATATAAAGAGTAAAACGAGAGACACTGAACATTTGGAGTGGTCTCTTCATATTATCCATAATGTAGCCTACATTGTGTGTTTGGTCTGTGATGTGTGTTGTATATTGTCTGTGCTTTTTGTCTGTTTTGTTTGTGTTAAACCAGCTAGAATACTGAAAATAAATCCAATCAAACCTGACTGTGTGTGGTTATAGAATAATTTGCATCTGAAAAGCTATCATGCCCCACCACACATAGGGCACAAGACTTTTGATAAACAATGTGCTTAAATGCCATCTTTTGTGGTTAACCTTTCCAAGAAAAAAGAGAGAAATTAACAGTTAGTTTAGTAAGTGCATTGTAAATATATATAAGTCTATTGTTGATAAATGGTGATTTGTTAATTAAAAAAAATAATGAACAGCGATCTTAACTTTGTGATCCCTTTCAAAAATGGAAATGCTGATTCTAAGATTGAATTCAATGTTGTTAACTCTCTCTCTCTCTCCCTCTCTCTCTCTCTCCCCCTCCCTCTCTCTCTCCCCCTCCCCCTCTCCCCCTATCTCCCTCCCCGCTCTCTTTCTCTCTCTCTTCCTCTCTCTCTCTCCCCCTCTCCCTCTCTCCCCCTCGCTCTCTCCCTCTTTTTCTCTATATCTCCCTCTCTCTTTCTCTTTCTCTCCCTCTCTTTCTCTTTCTCTCGCTCCCTTTCCCTCCCTCTCTCTCTCTCCCTCCCCCTCCCTCTCTCTCCCTCCCTCTCTCTCTCCTTCCCCCTCTCTCTCTCCCTCTCCCTCCTCCCTCTCCCCTCCCTTTCCCTCCCTCTCTCTCCCTCCCCCTCTCTCTCCTCCTCCCCCTCTCTTTCTCTCTCTCCCTTTCCCTCCCTCTCTCCCCCTCCCTCTCTCCCTCTCTTTCTCTATCTCTCTCTCCCTCCCCCTCCCCCTCCCTCTCTCCCCCTCCCTCTCTCCCTCTCTCTCTCTCTCCTTCCCCCCTCTCTCTCTCTTTCAGGAGGAAGACTTGTTGATGAAGATTTTAGGAAGCTACATCCGAAACAGGAAATGAAACACAGCCCAGGCACTAAAAAAACTACAAATCCACAAACTGGACTACAAAATCAACTCGTCATGATTGTATAAATCTACTGTATAACTGTCATTCTCTCGTCTAAACAGCTCATGTGCCATTTGCAATATATTATATTATATTATATTATATTATATTATATTATATTATATTATATTATATTATATTATATTATATTATATTATATTATATTATATTATATTATATTATATTATATTATATTATATTATATTATATTATATTATATTATATTATATTTAAACTGTTTCGATGATGACATTCCACATTGTCTTGTTGTATCAACGTTATTTATATTAAATAAAATAATTATTTGCACTGCTGTGATTTTGGCCTATAAATCTTAAAGCTCCCATATTATACACTTTTCGGTTCTATTATACACCATATTGTATGGTCTTAGTGGTCCCTAATACGTTTTTCTTTAATTGTTTGCTGAAAAAAACTTTCAGATAATTTATTGTACTATGCTGATGTTCAGCTAATCTCACACTGGCCTATTTTTTGAAAAAGAGCTGCAGCTCCCCTCGTAAATATACAATCTTTGAGCTCCCCCCGCCCCCTGTTCGGAAGCGAAGCCAGATACGCCTCGCCCTCTGTCTGTCAGGGCCGTGGACCAATAAGAAATAGGGGTGTGGGCTGCACAGTGGAAGCTTCTGGCTTTCCAGTTTGTGAGGTCAGAAACGAGGAGAATTCTGACTGGAGTATATTGGGTGGGGGAGGGGTGGTGGTTTCAGAGAGGGGGAGAGTGAGAAAAGGAGAGTGTTATTTTTTTAAATATTTTGGCAGTCTCTAGGCACACCGTGGACCCATGGATATGTTAGAACACATTTAAAAAGTGCATTTA
>NC_137230.1:36802560-36805060 GCF_949987685.1 Ammodytes marinus
TATACCAAGATGTAAGACCCGCAGACCTGTTCCAAGAGGTTAGTACACAGACAGACAGGCAGGCAGACAGACAGACAGACAGACAGACAGACAGACAGACAGGCAGGCAGACAGACAGACAGACGGGCAGGCGGACAGACAGGCGGACAGACAGACTCACTCGCTCGCTCACTCACTCATTTTAGAATTTTTTTTTAAAGGTCCGTTGTTGCTACATGGACTTATGTGTGTTGTGAGTGAGCCAACAAGCTTAACAAATACAATATATTACACAGTAAATTTTGAAGTGTTAAAATAACACTAAAAGAGTTAAATTTAACACCATTTCCGAGTGTATTTGGTCCCACTCAGAATTGGAGTTAAATTAACTCTCTTCAAAGTGTTAACATTTTAGAGTTAAATTAACTCAAAATAGAGTTAAAAATACACTGTATAGTGTTATTTAAAGCCTTATAGAGTACTTTCTACACCCCGTCTTTTAACTACCGAAATTGACACCAACACTAGGAGGCATTCTACTCCAGCTGTTGTTATATTAACTCAGATAGAGTTAATGGAGTTTGACACTGCATATTTAACACTGGGGAAGTTGTCTGCTCCTCTGACAACTTGTCTAAACTTATTTGTTTTATATTTGTTATGTTTTATAGTTCGTTTTTCACTTTCAAGTTTCAGTTTCAAAAGAAAGAAAAGTTCCAGTTACGTTTGTGTGTGTGCTGGTAATTATTAGTAGTTCTGACTGGGCATTTGTCTTGTGTGAAATGTTGTTAAACTATATGTTATGTCAATGTATTTTCTCCTCTCTCCCTCAGGGCTGTGAAGCTCTGGTTGTGAAGAAGTTGAAGGACATCATGATGTACGTCATCTGGGCGGCTCTCACCTTCGCTTCTATACAGGTAAGAAACAAACTCAAAACATGAATAACACATAAATAAACTATTCATCGAGGTACATTTTGTGGGAAAAGAGTGTCAACATGTTTAAAGGCCTACTTCACCGGTTGGAATAAGAAGGTGTATTGAACTCGGAGATCCTATTTAGTATAAATGTGCAAAAAATAAATAAATCGGATCATCTTAGCCTGAGAAAAGGCAGAAAGAGTGTTTTATGGTCTCACTGTCTAACCCTACAGTTTCCTTCTTGTGACATCACAGTAAGGGTCAGGATTAACAGGACAGCTGGGTCAAGGGAAGACTGAGGGAAGACTGAGGGAAGAAAAACCTCATTCATTATATTATAATAGTTATTTTATAATGATAGAACGCCGGTTCCGTATGGGTGAAGTATTCCTTTAAGTTCTCAATGTTTTACTTGGTCTTGCGTATGCATATTTCCAAAAATGTCAAACTATTATTTTTTCCTATCAAGTAAGGGTTAATGCCCGACGAGGTGTCCAGTTATCAGGAATTAATGCGGGCCCAAAGCGGGCCCACCACGGTAGCAATCAAATCAAAGGCCTTAAAGCTCCATTGTGTATGTTGTGTTGAGCTCTGATGTGTTGTGTTTGTCTCATCACATTGTCTAAAGGTGGTCGATATCAGACTGCAGGAGCATGTACAAGTCAAAATAAACATGGCGGCCACTGATGTTTTAATATAGCGACTCACTCTGACATGTAGATTAGAATGAGCAGTGGAATAAGACAGGGAAGTGCAGGGAGTACACACTGATATGCGCACACACACTCACACACGCACACACACACACACTCACACAGACAGACACGCGCACGCATGCACACATACACGCAGTCGCGCATGCACTCACGCAAGCACTGACACACGCACACTGACAGACTGACACACAAACACACACATACACGCACGCCCACACTGCCACACACACACACACGCACGCCCACACACACAAACACACTGCCACACACACACACACACACACAGACACACACACAGACACAGAATTATAATGATCTGGATTTTTAAATCCCTATAACTTTGCGGTGACCTTTTACATTGTTTTATTTGAAGAGAAAAATAAATATTTTTTCAATGAATTTATATAGTTTTATTAGTATTTTGCTAGACAGTATATACTATAGCCTGGTTATGTTTCTGTGGGCTACAACCACTGCCAGCCTCCAAGACTCAACCAGTGTGTGACTGTAATGGTAGCAGAAGTTCAAGTTACTTTACACAGACATAAAGTAGCCTGTCAAGGTTGCTGTATAATAGCAATAATAGCGCCCTCACATCCAAATTCAGTAGCCATTTGGGCCTTATTTTAACACATATCTATGGCAGAAATCCACTCATAAACACTAGAGAATGAAAGTTTGAACTGGGCATCGGACCTTGAGACCATCAACCAGCCCGATCACCATCGCAACAGAGGGCGTTGCGAAAAACGTTTTTTTATTTATTTTATTAATTTTTTCTAAATGATAATTATAATCAAATATGTTTATTGTTTTATATATTGCGTGCTGTTTTTCTGCTGTTTTTTTTATGGATACTTGTCAAAAGCCTATACTGTATCACTG
>NC_137230.1:36810060-36812560 GCF_949987685.1 Ammodytes marinus
GGATGATGAGAAGTATTTGTGAGGCATATATACCTGTATGTGTGAAAATATTGGGATGTGTGTTGAAAAGGAATGTATTGCACTACGTATGGTATGGGAGCTCTGGACATAATTCATTGTTGTTGAAATTATAAATATGCTGAAAAAGAACAAATACATACGGTACTTCCTAAAATGTTGGTTCGACTGAAAAAAAAGCCAAAAAAAAAACATTTGAAAAAACTTGGTTGCGTTCCGAATCGCATACTTTCTACTATATAGTATGGCAGAAAAAAGATTTAGGATGTCCCGATTCTTGTGGCCAGATTTAGGATGGTTAGAAGTACCCGGATGTCCTACTTCATGCGGCCAAGATTGTTAGTGTTGAAAAGTGCATCCTATTTGGGCGATTCTGACCCACAATCCAGTGCGCACGTGAAGTGACGTAACATCGACGAAGCCTCCGTATGAAAACAAACGGGGATGCGAACGGATATAAAAGCAAGAGGCAAGATCAAGGCGCAATGTTATGATGAAATAAGAGAGAAAAGTATGTCCCAATAGTATGTCTACTGCATCCTAACTAGATTATTTTTATCGTCGGATGTAGTATGTAGAATAGAAAAAAGAAAGAGGAGGAGATTCGGAACGCAACCTAGATTTTTTTTTTCATTATCACAGATGATGAAGTATTAAAGAATGTACATGTTGCTTTATTGATACATTTCTATTAAAGCTGGGGTATACGATTTCTGATTGGTCAAAAATTAACATGAGCTGTACACTTTGACCAATCAAAGCGAGGCTCCGATTCTCTGTTCTTATTGGCTGTTGGGACTGTCCATTTACTTTGGCACCGACTTTGTTGGTGTAGAGCGTGTCAGGGAGGGACCATAGGGGAGGGACCAAAGAGAACAAGTGGAGCGGTTGAGGTATTTGGATTCGAATCTCTATCCCAACTGCCATTTTCTCCCCAAATCCTCCACCCCAACTTTAAAGGATATAAATATGCTGAAAAAGAACATTTATATTATTCCGAATAACTTAATTTGACTAGGAAAAAAAACTTCACCATTGGAAAAAAAACTTTATTTAAATTTTTTTTTTAACTTTTTTTTCTTCAAATGTACATTTTGCTTTATTGATACATTACCAATATTAAGACAAACAGTGGTTGCGTTCCAAATTGCATACTTTCTACTATATAGTATGTAGAAAAAAGATTTAGGATGTCCCGATTCTTGTGGCCAGATTTAGGATGGTTAGAAGTACCCGGATGTCCTACTTCATGCGGCCAAGATTGTTAGTGTTGAAAAGTGCATCCTATTTGGGCGATTCTGACCCACAATCCAGTGCGCACGTGAAGTGACGTAACATCGACGAAGCCTCCATATGAAAACAAACGGGGATGCGACGGATATAAAAGCAAGAGGCAAGATCAAGGCGCAATGTTATGATGAAATAAGAGAGTAAAGTATGTCCCAATAGTATGCCTACTGCATCCTAACTAGATTATTTTTATCGTCGGATGTAGAATGTAGAATAGAAACAAGAAAGAGTATGCGATTCGGAACGCAACCAATGTGAATGAACCTTTTTATCCTCCAGTGCTGTTAGTATTAGAGTATCATCAGTGTTATTTGAAATAAAATCCCTGCGTTCCAAATCACATACTCGATGACCATTTGAAAAAGTTTAAAAAGGTCTCATTAGTGTAAAACGAGGGAAAGATGTGGCCATCAGCTTTTTACTACACTACATACTAAAGTACAGAAGAGTTTTAGTCTTTTTACTACACTACATACTAAAGTACAGAAGAGTTTTAGTCTTTTTACTACACTACATACTAAAGAACAGAAGAGTTTTAGTCTTTTTACTACACTACATGCTAAAGTACAGAAGAGTTTTAGTCTTTTTACTACACTACATGCTAAAGTACGGAAGAGTTTTAGGGCCACAGACAGGAGAGAAAAAAAAAATCAGATAAGGAAGATTTTTATTTCATTATGTCGAGAAATGTCAAGAATAAAGACGAATACTCCAAAATTGCTATTGGAGTTAGTGGGGCATTTATGTATTTTCAGCATACTACAATTGACTTGCATGTATTGGGACATCCTAAATCTTTTTTTGGCATACTAAATAGTAGGGAAGTATGGGGATTGGAACGCAGGGCTTGTGTATTTGTTGAAAGTCACACACACTTTCTCCTGTTTAGTTGTGTTACCTTATAAAATGATCCTGATGTGTAATTTTATAAATTTTTAGTGAATTTGTGTTGACGCCATTTTTCATACATACAGCTCTGGAAAAAATGAAGAGAGCAGTCTGGATTTTTCTTCAATCTTCATCTCTACATAACTTCATGGAAATGCTCTTTAATGACAATATTTTTTGGGGGGCAATTTGGTTGAAATGTTGTCAGTAGTTTGTAGAATAAAACCAAAATGTTCATTCTACTCAAACATATGCCTCTAAAGAGTAAAACGAGAGACACTGAACATTTGGAGTGGTCTCTTCA
>NC_137230.1:36822560-36827560 GCF_949987685.1 Ammodytes marinus
ATAGATAGATAGATGACTGACTGACTAACTGACAGACAGACAGACAGACAGACAGACAGACAGACAGACAGACAGACAGACAGACAGACTGACTGACTGACTGACTGACTGACTGACTGACTGACTGACTGACTGACTGACTGACTGACTGACTGACTGACTGACTGACTGACTGACTGACTGACTGACTGACTGACAGATTGATAGATAGATGGTTAGATAGATAGATGGATAGATAGATAGATAGACAGACAGACAGAAGTGGAAACATGATTCTTAGTCATACCTGCTTCCTTGGCGGCCTGTCTGCTTTGCTTGGCCCGATGTCGAACCTGTGACACGAATATAACACAGGAAGAGATATTTATGAACAATGTGTGAACCCGCGACCACTGCAACGAAGGCCGGAGCCAATATGGTACACTCATTCACTTTTACATGTCTTATTCATTCGCTTTTCTGATGTGTATTGTGTATTTTAATCTTGCCCCTGTAAAGCACTTTGAATGGCCTTGTGTCTGAATTGTGCTATAGAAATAAACTTGCCTTGCCTTGCCTTGCCTTGCCTTATAAGCCACCGGAGCGCCCATAAAATCAAATGTTAACCATGAACTCTTATGATTTAGTAAAGTATCTCAAATTACACAGGGAGAGATATCTACGATTAATTTGACTATCTGTTGACACTTTTTAATCTTTATATTAAAACATGGTCAACTATATAGAGTTAGCTCAGTTGGTAGGGCGTCCCCCCACATGGGCCTCGGCCAGCAGCAGACCCGGGTTCGATTCCAGCCCGCGGTCGTTCTCTGCATGTCACTCCCCTCTCTGCCCCATTTCAACTCTGTCTCTACACTATCAATAAAAGCATAAAAAATGCCAAAAAAAATATCTTAAAAAAATATATATATATAGTAAGGTCTATGCATTGATGACATGTTGGAAGGTTATAATAATAATCTTTATTAAGGACTCAGATGGTCCACTCACATCCAACATACACACACACACATAGAACACATTAAAATACATTACTCAATAAAACACTGTACTAAAATAGGTGCAAGCTATCATGCCAATGCTTTGGAAGCCTGGATGTGAACCTATAGCCCGTCATAGGGTTGGTTAAGGCTATCATGATGCTATTTTCTGATAAATCCAATCGACACATGAAATTGAACATTAACTTTCGTAACAGTGCCTGACATGTAGGTACATTAGAGGACACAAATAACTGGCTAGCACTGTGCCACGTAGGAACACGGAGCAACAACCTCATGTCGTCATTATATGCCACTCTAAGCCTCTGCATACTTCTCACTCTGTAAGGGGACCAGAGATTTTTTTATTTAATTTAATAAATATTTTTATTTTTTATTTTTTTAAGGAAAGGGGTAGGATTAAATAAGTGTATACTTCTTCCTGCTCCTTTTCAGGCATATCTCAACAACACAGATCTTTTTTTTTTTTTTTTTTTTTTTTTTTTTTGTGAAAACATAATTTTTGTTTATTGTATTTCCATGCTTTTCATTTTGTTTTGTATGTGGATATGTCTGAAATAAACTAAATCAAATCAAATCAAATCAAGAGATGAGCTGTATACTGTTATCTATATGTTATTCTTGCACTTTTGCTGCAATGCACATTAAAAAAATCTGTTCACCTTGTCTGGGTGTTTGGATGTGCCGGCGGTCTGTTCAGCCTCGTCCGCCTCTCGACATCTTAACTCATAACTTCTCTTGGACTGAGAAACACAGAAATACACGTCCATTAAAGGGACACTGTGTAACATTTTAAGTAATGTATTAGCTAAAATCAATATCCTCATTCATAAATATGTCCTCATTGGTGTAAAATCACCTCTGCCAATAATCTGAATTATCCTCCTGAGCGGAGAATTACAAATATTAATATTACATTTTGTACATTGAGCGGGCAAGTCTTATGGAGGCATCCATGTTTTTGGAATGTCATCAAGTGCATTGTTTAAAATTTAGAATTGTTCTTGTCCTTGAAGGCCACTGTAGCTTATGTTATTATTCTAAAGGGGTGGGGTTACCCAGGGAGAGTTGCATTCTAGAACTTTGTAGAACTTTCTTGATGATGTCATATTAATATTACACACTGCACCAAAAACTTACTTTGTAAATATTACTGTGATGTCACAGTAAAAGACATCACAGTAATATTTACAAAGTAAGTTTTTTTTTAACCCTATATTTCTCTTTCTGTGATGTCACGAGAAAGAGAAATATAGGGTTAAAAAAAACACTCTTTCTGCCTTTTCTCAGGCTAGGATGAACCGATTTTAATTTTTTTTGCATATTTATACTACATAGGATCTCAGAATTCAATACACCTTCATATTCAAACCGGTGAAGTAGGTCTTTAAGCTGTGACTGTGTTCTCAGCTCTCTGTGTGTGTGTGTGTGTGTGTGTGTGTGTGTGTGTGTGTGTGTGTGTGTGTTCTGACCTCTATCGTTTTCTTGTACGATGTAACCTTTTTCTTCTGAACTTTCTCCATGATGCTCTGAAACTGTAACGTAGAGAAACACAACATAGATAAGACACAGGATTTATTTAAATCAACATTGTGTGTTAAAAGTGTTAATACACAGCCTAGGCTCTGTAAATTAGTATGCAAACCAAAAGGTATGTAAACAAGGGGGCGCCCTTAGCTCAGTTGGTAGGGCGTCCCCCCCCATGGGCCTCGGCCAGCAGCGGACTCGGGTTCGATTCCAGCCCGCGGTCGTTCTCTGCATGTCACTCCCCTCTCTGCCCCATTTCAACTCTGTCTCTACACTATCAATAAAGCATAAAAATGCCCAGAAAATATCTTAAAAAAAAAAAAAAAAAAAAAGGCAGAGAGTGTTTTATGGTCTCACTGTCTAACCCTACATTTTACCATGCGTGACATCACACATGGTAAAAAGTAGGGGTTAGGATTAACAGGACAGCTGGGCCAAGGGAAGACTGAGGGAAGAAAAACCTCATTCATTATATTATAATAGTGATTTTATAATGATAGAACACCAGTTCCGTTTGGGTGAAGTATTCCTTTAAGTTTTGTTCAAATCTCCCTTCTGTATTTGTAAAAATACAGTTGGTTGTTAAGCAACACAAACATTGCCCAGTACCTTTTTTTTTCTCTCGCACTCACACACACACACACACACACACACACACACACACACACACACACACACACACACACACACACACACACACACACACACACAGTACCTTTTTCCGCTGTTCTTTCTGCCTCTCTCTGAATGTCTCAATGTGTTTCACCTCCTCTTTCAGTACATCAGAAAGTTGGATGTGAAAGGTCCCGATGCTCTCGATTTCTGAAGCCACACACACACACACACACACACACACACACACACACACACACACACACACACACACACACACACACACACACACACACACACACACACACACACACACACACACACACACACACACACACACACACACACACACACACACACACACACACACACACACACACACACACACAAATACTGATAATTTCAACATTTTATACACATTATAGCATGGGCAACATTTATTAAAGTAGCTACGAGGAACTTTTAAATATTTCTGAAACAGTCTCATTTTCACTCTGATGATCATAAATTACATGTAACAGCAAACGAGACCATCAGTGCAAAAGAATGCTATTTTTCTATAGTTTTTCTTAATGCCTTTGTCATGGGGTATACGCTCACCCAGGAACAACAGCTGGCGTGGTAAAAAAACACTACCACTTTTGTCCAAAGGAGGCGCTAGAATGAACACAAAATAGAAAGTTCCCCGAGGCACCTTTTAAATTTGGTAGGATTAGTCCCACTCCACCTGTAACTGTTTTAATCAGGCTATTGTTCTGCTTCACCCATTTGATCAGAATGTTTTAATAGTTCTTGTCTCTTTGTTAGCTTGTTGTATATTCGCATTGTGTTTTGTTTGTGTATTGTATTTTTTTTACTCAACATCATTGTAAATGAGGGTCACACCAAAATGTATCTTTTAAATAAATAAATAAATAAGTAAGTAAGTAAGTAAGTAAGTAAGTAAGTAAGTAAGTGAGTGAGTGAGTGAGTGAGTGAGTGAGTGAGTGAGTGAGTGAGTGAGTGAGTGAGTGAGTGAGTGAGTGAGTGAGGGAGGGAGGGAGGGAGGGAGTGAGTGAGTGAGTGAGTGAGTGAGTGAGTGAGTGAGTGAGTGAGTGAGTGAGTGAGTGAGTGAGTGAGTGAGTGAGTGAGTGAGTGAGTGAGGGAGTGAGGGAGTGAGGGAGTGAGGGAGTGAGGGAGTGAGTGAGTGAGTGAGTGAGTGAGTGAGTAAATAAATAGTCCACCTGGTAATTAAGCTTTGGAACTTACGTGTTTTTAGTTGTTCAAAAGAAGCTCTCAAGGTGCTGGGAAAAAAACAAAAAAAATAACAATTTAAAGGTGTAGTCAGTGATTCTGGAGAACGCTTGTTGTCAAAATCACTTTTTGTCAAAATCTGTGAATATCTCCTCATGATCCACTACCTGTCTGTACTGTGTGTGCGCTGGAAAAAAATCCAGTGTTAGTACACAGCCTAGGCTCTGTAAACTAGTATGTAAAAAACGGGGGCCACCTTAGCTATAGCAACATGCCAGTTTACAGAGCCTAGGCTGTGTATTTACTATGGATTATATCCCCCATAGCACACACAGTATGGACAGGTACTGGTAGCAGATCATGAGGATATATTCACTCAAAAATCCAGTGTCAATACACAGCCTAGACTCTGTAAAAGGACATGTTGCTTTGTTTTACATACCAGTTTACAGAGCCTAGGCTGTGTATTAACACTGGATTTTTTTCCCAGCGCACACACAGTACAGACAGCATGCAAATGGTGGACTAAAAATAAGCATAAGCATTGAAGAAGGGCTTAATGTGTCCCCTTTAACTGTAGTGAATAAAACCATATCACCAAAATGGAATAGAGGTCACTGCAGTGGA
>NC_137230.1:36847560-36850060 GCF_949987685.1 Ammodytes marinus
AATCAAGTAAAACAAACCATGAATAATGAGTAGATTTACTTAATATTTTCTATTCATAGTTTATTCTCAAAAAATATCAATGAAACATACTGTAATTATTCTAAAATATTTACACAATGTAATCTGTCAGTCAAGTAATACATTTTGTTGATTAAATAAACTTACTTTATTTATTACATTTCACACAAATATTTCTGTTTAATTTTTACTCATGAATTTTGATTAAGTTAACCCAAATGCTCACCAAAATGATGTTTACTCATCTTTTTCAAGCAAAAAATACTTTTATATTACTGTTACATTTACTATGCCCTTGAAATATTTTTTAGAGTGTATATGTCAAATCGCACTATTATATATCATTTTTTTTAACTATTTTTTTGTGTTCCATTTGCTTATTGTCAGGCTTGCATGATGCCCCCTGTCTCATTCCTACAATTTCATGTTAAAAAAAGAAAAAAGAAAATTCCTTCAAAAGTGTAATGACAGAAACAAAACCACAATCGATAGCCAGTGTGTGTGTGACAGGCTAGTGGAGGGTTAACACACGCTACCAAACAAAGGAACTGATGCTAGAATGAGATGTCTCCTCAAATCGCTTCACTGCTTTGGGACAGGGAGAGAGGGCGCTCAGGGCAGGCCCGGGGCAAAAGCAACGTGTGTGTGTGTGTGTGTGTGAGGGTTGGGGGGGGGGATTGTGTGTGTGTGTGTGGGGGGGGGGGGGGGGGGGTCAGGGTGTGTGTGTGTGTGAGGGTTGGGGGGGGGGTGTTTGTGTGTGTCTGTGGATTTGTGTGTGTGTGTGTGTGGGGGGGGGGGGGGTCAGGGTGTGTGTGTGTGTGTGTGTGTGTGTGTGTGTGTGTGTGCGTGTGTGTGTGTGTGTGTGTGTGGATTTGTGTGAGGGTTGGGGGGGGGTGTTTGTGCGTGTGTTTTAGTGTGTGTGTGTGGGGGGGGGGATTGTGTGTGTGTGTGTGTGTGTGTGTGTGTGTGTTTAGCGTGAGGCCGGACATTAAGAATTGATGAAGCTTACTGGAATGGTGCATCTATAGTCAGGATGGGGTACAATCAGAGCATGGCAAAAAAAAATTACTTATTTTAATTTAAAAAGTGAATTTTTGACAAAAATCTTGCAAAAATGTTGCTTTTTATGAGAGAGAGAGACATCCATTGCTCCAACCTCTGGCCAGAGTTCTGTTTGCATCTATGGTCCCACCTTTAATTGTTTCCTTTGCTTAACTAAAAATCTACTATTTATATGTTATAGAAAACAAGGCACTTCTAATGAGTACAAATTGTGTAATTTTATATATTTTTTGTGCCTTAATGGAAGGAAACTGTTCTTTACCCCTAAGCTCTGTATGGTTTACGAAGGGCACAGTTCATATATATCTGTTCACAGACACACACACACACACACACACACACACACACACACTGAGACACACACACACACACACACACACACACACACACACACACACACTGAGACACACACACAAACACACACACACACACAGTGTCATGCCAGCAGCCGTCTCTCACAGAAACAGAATCTCTCCATCGATTTGGACTCAACAGAATGTGTGTATTGATTTGAACTGTCATGCGCTGATTTCACTCATATGTCTGTGTGGTGTGTGGTGGGGATCAGATATGGTGCTCATCCATTTTCTCTGTGTGTGTGTGTGTGTGTGTGTGTGTGTGTGTGTGTGTGTGTGTGTGTGTGTGTGTGTGTGTGTGTGTGTGTGTGTGTGTGTGTGTGTGTGTGTGTGTGTGTGTGTGTGTGTGTGTGTGTGTGTGTGTGTTTGTGTGTGTGTGTGTGTGTGTGTCCATTTCCATCTCGATTTTTTTGGGCATTGGCCTTTATGTACAGGTCTTAAGAATGCATTTTCTACATGATTTTAAGAACAAAATGTCTCATAACTCAGACAATTAACAACATATGAACAAATCCTTCTGTAATAACCTTCAGAATAGTGCTGAGAATGAATATGGAAAGTTTAGTTGATAGTTGATTGTTAATGTTGAGATAATGTCCGTTAAAGATGGTTGTTTCCGAACAATGCAGCCTGAACATTTTTACAATTAAATGACATGCAGTGATTGTGTTGGTTTCCTTGTATTGGAACATTACGAGGGCTTGGAGCGAAAAAGGGCGTAAGTGACATTTTCAGAATTTTACAGGGGAGCAAAAACAAACTTTTTATTGATCGTAAATATTTAATAAAAAAACAGCATATGGAAGAAATCTCTCCTTAAAGGTGCAGTGTGTAATATGACATCATCAAGACAGTTCTACAAAGTTCTAGAATGCAACGCTCCCTGGGTAACCCCACCCCTTTAGAATAATAACAGAAGCTACAGTGGCCTTCAAGGACAAGAACAATTCTACATTTTAAACAATGCATCTGATGACATTGTGTGTTGTGTGTAGATGAGTGTGTGTATTTTACACCACCGGAGCACTCCAATGTAGCACGATTATAGGCAGAAGTAACTTTAC
>NC_137230.1:36865060-36867560 GCF_949987685.1 Ammodytes marinus
CATTCAAAAACAATGGCTTTAGCAGACAAGGAAGACAGGTTGTGCATAATATACTCGCTGATGTGCATGCATGTTTACACACACACACACACACACACACACACACACACACACACACTACCTCACTCTCTAACACACACACACACTACCTCACTCTTTAACACACACAGGCACACCGACACAAATACATGGACACAGAGAATGACAAACGGACAAGCACACAAACACACAAACACACATGCACATAGAGAATGACAAACACACACACACACACACACACACACACACACACACACACACTACCTCACTCTCTAACACACACACACACACACACACACACACACACACACAGGCAGTATAATGAATGGGTGGTTGTGAATGGGGCATGTGCACTTAGCGCTGGGTGCAGCCGGACAGACAGAGATTATGAATCCAGAGCAGCTAGTAGGAAATGCTTTCTCTGGTGTCTAATGCTTCTGTCTGTGTGCTATTAGGGACTTTAAGCAGCGGTGTTTTAGGGGCGGCTACGGCGCCAGGGAAAGATTCCAACGGGCTCCACTATCACCTAGCAACACTTAGACCGGCTACTTGCTGCAGTTGGTGTAGCGCTCACAACGTCAAAACCCCCGTTCTGCCTGTAAACAGACGGACTACGGCTCTGACTACAGCGATAGGAGGTGATGACTTAAATTCTCCAATGCTCAAAATTCTACTCGACCGCCGTAGCCGTCCTCTCAACCGTCGTTGCTTAAAGTCCCTATTGTTATTGTGGGGATACACCTGAATATAAAGCTAGTATATTTTTTTTTTTTTTTTTTTTTTTTTTTAAGAACACAAAAACACAACTGAAAAAGTGAACACACAAACAAAACATATTTTTTTAATTTATTTTATTTTATATTTATTTTTTTAACTCTTAATTTGAAGTACTTTAGATGTTTTTTAGAAGTGTTTAGACAGAATAAAAATAACACTTTGAGAATGCAGCTAGTAGGAGATGCCCGCTCTAGTGTCTAATGCTTCTGTCTGTGTGTTATTGTTATGGTGGGGATACACCTGAATATAAAGCTAGTATATTTATTTTTCATACTTTGTTTTATTTATTTTTTTAGAGAACACAAAAACACAAATGAAAAAGTGAACACACAAACAAAACATATATTTTTGAATTTTTTTATTTTATATTTATATTTTTTAAACTCTTAATTTGAAGTATTTAAGACATATTTTAGAAGTGTTTAGACAGAATAAAAAGGACAATTTGAGAATGCAGCTAGTAGGAGATGCCCGCTCTAGTGTCTAATGCTTCTGTCTGTGTGTGATTGTTATTGTGGGGATACACCTGAATATAAAGCTATAGTATATTTTTTTCCATACTTTATTTATTTTTATTTTTTTAAAGAACACACAAACACAAATGAAAAAGTGAACACACAAACTAAATATATATTTTTGAATTTTTTTATTTTATACGTATTTTTTTTAACTCTTAATTTGAAGTATTTAAGACATATTTAGAAGTGTTTAGACAGAATACAAATAACACTTTGAGGGTGAACACAATTTGAGAATGCAGCTAATAGGATATTCCCGCTCTCGTATCTAATGCTTCTGTCTGTGCGCTATTGTTATTGCGGGGATATACCTGAATATAAAGCTAATATATTTAATTATTTTTAATTTTTTTTTAAGAACACAAAAACACAAATGAAAAAGTGAACACACAAACTAAAGATATATTTTTGAATTTTTTTATTTTATATATATTTTTTTAACTCTTAATTTGAAGTATTTAAGACATAGTTTAGAGGTGTGTTTAGACAGAATAAAAAGAACAATTTGAGAATGCAGCTACTAGGAGATGCCCGCTCTCGTATCTAATGCTTCTGTCTGTGTGTGATTGTTATTGTGGGGATACACCTGAATATAAAGCTAGTATATATTTGGTATACTTAATTTATTTATTGATTTTAAAGAACACAAAAACACAAGTGAAAAAATGAACACACAAACAAAAGATATATGTATATTTATTTGATTAAATTGTATATATATATTTTTAATTTTATTTTTATTTGACGTATTTTTGACGTATTTTTTTTGTTTAGACACAATAAAAACAACAATGTGTGGTTAAAGGGGCACTGTGTAACATTTTAAGTAATTCATTAGCTAAAATCAATATCCTCATTCATAAATATGTCCTCATTGGTGTAAAATCACCTCTGCCAATAATCTGAATTATCCTCCTGAGCGGAGAATTACAAATATTAATATTACATTTTGTACATTGAGCGGGCAAGTCTTATGGAGGAATCCATGTTGGTTGGAATGTCATCAGGTGCATTGTTTAAAATGTAGAATTGTTCTTGTCCTTGAAGGCCACTGTAGCTTCTGTTATTATTCCAAAGGGTTGGGGTTACCCAGGGAGCGTTGCATTCTAGAACTTTGTAGAACTTTCTTGATGATGTCATATTACACACTGCGCCTTTAAACACAA
>NC_137230.1:36886873-36889373 GCF_949987685.1 Ammodytes marinus
AGCTACGGGAAAAAATGAAGAGACCAGTCTGGATTTTTCTTCAATCTTCATCTCTACATTGCTTATTGGAAATGCTCTTAATGACGAAACATTTTGCTATTGATGTATTGGAATTTGGTAGAAATGTTGTCAGTAGTTTGTAGAATAAAACCAATATGTTCATTCTACTCAAACATATGCCTATAAATAGTAAAACGAGAGACACTGAACATTTGGAGTGGTCTCTTCATTTTTTCCAGAGCTGTATGTAGGCCTGTATATCCTCTATGAGAATTTGACCTCCAAAAAAAATTGCCAAAATTGCATTCAACATCAATCCATCCCTGCATTCCAAATCACATACTCGTTCTTTTTACTACACTACATACTAAAGTACAGAAGAGTTTTAGTCTTTTTACTACACTACATACTAAAGTACAGAAGAGTTTTAGGGCCACAGACAGGAGAGAGAAAAAAAAATCAGATAAGGATTTTTTTTTTATTATGTCAAGAAATGTCAAGAATAAAGACGAATACTCCAAAATGCTTTTAGAGTTAGTGGGGCATTTATGTATTTTCAGCATACTACAATTGACTTGCATGTATTGGGACATCCTAAATCTTTTTCTGGCATACTAAATAGTAGGGAAGTATGGGGATTGGAACGCAGGGTAGGTCTTGCTTTGTATGCATTTGCAATGGTGCATGGGACATATCTTATTAATTTCATAGCTGGATTCCTTTAGACAAATTAAATTATCGTGACAACTAAAAGGTGCTCCAAGGAACTTTCCATTTGTGTTCATTCTAGCGCCCCCCTTTGGACAAAAGCGGTAGTGTTTTTACTACGCCAGCTGTTGTTCCTGGGTGAGCGTATACCCCATGACAAAGGCATTAAGAAAAACTATATAAAAATAGCATTCTTTTGCACTGATGGTCTCGTTTTGCTGTTACATGTAATTTATGATCATCAGAGTGAAAAATTAGACTGTTTCAGAAATATTTTAAAAAGTTCCTCGTAGCACCTTTAACGCTTTTTCAAATAGTTCTATAACTGCCCAAAAGATACGTCACGGAAACACGTCATAGGTATTCATATTTTTTTTATTTTTTTTATCAGTTATTAATTATCCCTTAATCACGTTTTATTTTCCATCCATCTTCCATCCTAACAATAAATAATATAACAATAATTTACTTTTTATTTATTTTTGTTCGATAACGCTCAAACAAAAAAACCTGTAGTTCCAGCCACCATATGACAGCTTTAAGATAGAGAATTTTTTACAACACAAATGTTTTTTTTTTTTTAAGATTATCATGCTCTTAACCCATTTTTTTAAGACAAAATAGTCAGAAAACTGGACCCACTGGACAATGAAAATAAAATAAAATAAAATAAAATAAAATAAAATAAAATAAAATAAAATAAAATAAAATAAAATAAAATAAAATAAAATAAAATAAAATACAGTAAAATAAAATAAAATAAAATAAAATAAAATAAAATAAAATAAAATAAAATAAAATAAAATAAAATACAGTAAAATAAAATAAAATAAAATAAAATAAAATAAAATAAAATAAAATAAAATAAAATAAAATAAAATACAGTAAAATAAAATAAAATAAAATAAAATAAAATAAAATAAAATAAAATAAAATAAAATAAAATAAAATAAAATACAGTAAAATAAAATAAAATAAAATAAAATAAAATAAAATAAAATAAAATAAAATAAAATAAAATAAAATAAAATAAAATAAAATAAAATAAAATAAAATAAAATAAAATAAAATAAATTGTATCAAAAAAAAATCCCCAAGACACAATACCAGCACAATGAAAAGTCCGTCTGTTTTCCGATGTGGTAACGGTCCGAAAAATGTGTTCTTTTTTTTGGAGGGTTTTTTTGTCTTGTAGTATTATCCATTTGTTTGGGAGCTCTTCTTCTGTACATCTTCTTTCTCCTTTTATAAAGTCATGCAACAATTGTTCTGCTCAAGTGAATGTCTTTGAAAGTTCAAAAAAAAAAAAAAAAAATTAAATTGTTTTTGTTAAAAAAAAAAAAAAAAAAAAAAAATATCATAAAAAAAAAACTTGGTGCATTCTTTGTTCCATTTTCCGATTATCAGGAAATAAAAAATTAAATAAAAAACGTTCTCCTCTGTTGAGTTGATTCTGACGGCAATGAAGTGATGCGCTGGTCCCATGCAGATTGTAGTAAATCATGCTGTAAGTGTCTCTGCAAAGGAACGTAAACGGAGATTGTTCGTAGATTCTTGATTCTGAGTTTTGAATGGGTCTGAATGGGTTTGAATGGGTTTGAATGGGTTTATAGTGGAGCATATAAGTGCTACAATCTTTCAATTTGTGATACAAGCGTTTAAAATTGGCATGAGCATGAGTATCCATGGGTCACTTGACAAGAAATGTGTCCGAGGGGGCGCCCTTATCTCAGTTGGTAGGGCGTCCCCCCCCCCCCCCCCCCCCCCATGGGCCTCGGCCAGCAGCGGACCC
>NC_137230.1:36896873-36904373 GCF_949987685.1 Ammodytes marinus
TTACGGTTTTCATTTGTTGTCAAATATAATAATTCCTTTCATAATCACACCAGGTTTTTTTTATTTGGGGATAAAATGCCAAGGTTCCCGATTTCCAGATGTGATTGTCAACCGCTCCATTCGGCTCAAGTCAAATTTGATAAACGAAAACAAACAGTAATGTTGGGTGTATATAATTCTAGGCGCGGACCTGCTTTTTGTATTAGATTAAATCAGATTAGATTAGATTATCATTTGTTGTCCTTACATGTTAATATAACCGAGTTACATTTGCGCAAATCGATGAATACGTCACACAGCAGCTTAGACGCAACAATAAATAATAAGAATTAAAAAGCAGTGCCTATACTGCTACAACTTGCTTAGTTTATTTTGAAAAGGTACTATAGGCCTACAAAAGGTTGTATTAATGCCATCTATCTATCTATCTATCTATCTATCTATCTATCTATCTATCTATCTATCTATCTATCTATCTATCTATCTATCTATCTATCTATCTATCTATCTATCTATCTATCTATCTATCAATCAAAATAAAGGTGGTATTAATGCCATAAACAGACGTATACACCTGTCAGATGCAGCGCTCTGTTTGAATGCATGTGTCCGGGGTTTAGTGGACCAGCTTTCTTCTTGTTTTGCTTAGATTTTGTATACACATTTTTCTATCTGCTCTAACTATGTACCTTTATTTTGAAAAGACTGACTGCTATAGAAAATACTGGTTGTAATGATGTAATAAAACCCTCTCCATTGGCACACGTAAGGTGATTAAATGAACAATAATTGTCTTGTAATGCCACACACACGGAGCTGCCAATTACGTTTGCGCAAGGCGACGGATTCAGTAAGCCTATATCATCACAGATTAAAAAGTCATTGAAAAGGTTCAATAACAAAATAAATGTTGTAATTAATGCCAGATGTAGCGCCATGTTGGAGTGTGGACGCGTACTATTTGGGCTACTGTTTAGGCCATTTGTGTTTAATTTGTTGTAAGATATAGCCTAATAATTTCTTGCAAAAACAACAGTATTTTTATGAATAAAATGCCGACTTTCCGATATGAAGATGTTATTGAAAACCCATAATTAAGGGCTAATAAGGCTAGGCTAGATTTTGAATATACATGTTTGTATCTGCAATGTAAAGCACTTTTATCTTTATGTTGAAAGGTGCTATCCAATAAAATAAGTTGTCATAGGCCTACTACTAGACGGACCTCACCATTAGTTCAAGCAAACTGAATAAACGAATAATAATACTAAAAATAAGCTAATAACTGCCATAGACGGACAAAATAACAAAAAATAGACGTATATACCTGTCAGATGCAGCGCTCTGTTTGAATGCACATGTCTGTCTGTCTGTCTGTCTGTCTGTCTGTCTGTCTGTCTGTCTGTCTGCCTGTCTGTCTGTCTATGTATCTATCTATCCATGTATCTGCCTAGAACCTGCTTTCTACACATTTTTGTATCTGCAAACGACCAATAATAGTCACAATACGCTCATAATTGCTATAAATAGATCGTATATACCTGTCAGATGCAGCGCCCTGTTTGAATGCACATGCCCGGGGCTGAGTGGACTCCCCGCGGCGCTGCGCTCCAGCAGCAGCGTGTGATCGGCGCGACACAGCAGCTCGTCTGCCCGCAGAGAGAACTCATCTCCCGGCAAGAGCTGGCGGCTGCACACGGCGCATCGGAAGCACTCGATGTGGTACACGCTGTCTCTCGCGCGCATCACCAAGTCACTGCTGCTAAATCCCAAGTTGCATTTGGCGCATTTTATTCCAAATAGCCTGGCGGGGGAAGAAAGGGGGAGAGAAATGGGGCAAATCGTTATAATTGGGGGAGAATTTGACATATTGAAGACATGTAAATGCTAAATAACAAAGCCTGTCCTACAAAGTTGCATTTTTGCGCATTTTATTCCAAATAGCCGGGGAAGAAAATGGGGAAAAGGGGGAAAGATACGATGTAGGCTATAGGAAGCCATGTAAAAACGAAAATAACATAGAAAACTGTCGCTTCTTAACTCGATGGATGGATGGATGGATGGATGGATGGATGGATGGATGGATGGATGGATGGATGGATGGATGGATAGATGGATAGATGGATAGATGGATAGATGGATAGATAGATCGATAGATAGATAGATAGATAGATAGATAGATAGATAGATAGATAGATAGATAGATAGATAGATAGATAGATAGATAGATAGATAGATAGATAGATAGATAGATAGATTGTATTTCTTTATAATTTTTTTACGTTTATCGCAAATATGTGTAGGAAGCTCGTTTTCACACAGGCATGTTAATAATCAATATTTTGTTACAGTAGCCTATTAGCTTATTTTTTTATCACATATCCTATTATACTTAAGGCCTATACCGTATATTCCTATATTTGAATGGACAATATAGCCTGTTCTGTATTATTTTTTTCTCTTGTACGTTTCATTGTGGCCTATATCAAACTGCGCAGTTAATTTGCGCTTGACAAACGTGTTACTCGGATTTTTTTTTGGCGTAATAAAATGTTTAAAAAAAAAGGATTAATCTTCTTATAATATAATCGATTCAATATAAACACAGTTATATATTAAAACACTTCAAAACGGCATAATTCCCACCGCCATAAAACATCTTAAATATGAGGTAACGATCCACACGTGCACATACACGCTCTGCCCTTATGCACACAGACAGTAGCACATTGCGATCTTTATCCTGTCTAAATGATTAGTTTTTTATGTATTTTATTCTGTTTTTAGGAACATGTGTTGTTTGTCTACTGTCCGGATTTGTCTTGCGCTGTCTGTTGTAGGTCTAAATCAATCTTCAATTACGTTTACAAAATATTAACCTATTCAATTTTACATTTCAAAAGTGATTAAGACAGTGTGTTATAATCAGAAAAGACCTTAACTCTCTTTAGCGATAGGTTTTAGACAGATACTAAGGCGTTCTGAGTCCGAATCAATACGTTTAACTTCATTCAAAGTGTTACTGTATCGATGATGTAACAGAAATATCCATATGCTACCATACAGTAGCAAACGAAAATGTAATACATATGTAAATAAAAACGATAAAATGTAGGCTATTTCCAAACTCTTATCTCTTTTGCGATAGGTTTTTGGACATACAATAATGTGTTCTTAATCCGAATTCATACATTTAACGTCACATTCAAAGTGTTCCTGTATAACAAATATATTCATACCGCATTGTACCAAACGAAAAATATAAGAAATATATACATTTCCACAAAAAAAAACTTTCAAATTTTTCAAAAATTGTGGAAAAATAGGCCATTACATCATATTTAATAACCAATAAACAACTGCGTATATGCCCTCATGCATGTACTGAACATAGAATATATCTTGGCGTGTTCTGAGTCTAAATTCATACATTTATCTTCACAATTATAGCGACAAAGACACATATATAAATATACCTAGAATTCACTTCCAAATTCCTACCTTACATAATCACTTTTTCAATAGGTTTTAGAAGGACAATAATATTTTTTTGCGTCTCAATCAATACAAAAAAAAACATCACATTAATATTGAAAACACACAAAACCCGATAAAAACTACATATCTATATATACACAGGAATATACATGACCAAACTCCTATCATAATCTCATTTGCAATAGGTTTACGACATCACTCTTCACCACTGTGTAAATGTTTCAATTGTTTGTTTTTTCTCTTCACCTGTTGTTGTGTATTTGATGTATTTGCATTGAATATTGTTTATGTATTGTTGTTTTTCCTTTGAATTGGTTTGATCTCGACGTCATTGTAAATGAGGGTCACCCCTCAATTGGTCTCTCGAGGATAAATAAAAGTTAAATAAATAAAATAAATACAATAAGGCTTTCTTAATCCGTGTTCAACATAAAAAGTGTTAAAAAATGGTGTGCAGTTTAATATATAAGTACATAGAATATATCTCTCCAAATTCCTACCTTACATACTCTCTTTTTAAATAGGTTCAAGACATATAATTAAGCTTTTTTTATCCGAATTCATACATTTAACGTCACAATTATAGCGACAAAGACACATATATACACCTAGAATTCACTTCCAAATTCCTACCTTTCAAATCAAATTCTAATCACGTTTGAAATAGGTTTCAAGACGGACAATAAGGTGATCTGAGTCCAGGCTAATAGTTAGAAATGGTGCAGCGTATATATATATATATATTTATGGGGGCGGGACCTGATAAGCCTTTTGCTTCTTCCGTCTCCCTTCGGACAACACAAAGTATGATGTATGAATATTTGCAAGAGAAAATTGTGTATTGTGTGGAATTGTCCGAAAGAATAATAAATAAATAAAAAATAATAAATATATATATATATAAATACATAGAATATATCTCTCAGAACTCCTACCTTACATAATCTCTCTTGCAATATGTTTTTCCCTCGCGCACGAAGCAGGTGTTGCTCTCGTCCAGATATGCGCTGCACTCTGCGCACTTGAGGCAGGCCGCGTGCCACTCCATGTCCGGGGAAACTCTGAGGATGTACTGGTCATGAATCTGACTTCCACAGCCTACACACATCGCGATGGATTGCTTCTCTGCGAACAAGAAAAATTTATGAAAAAATAGACCCAATAGCTTGTTAAATGGGCTATACGCATGTGTTTTTCCACGTTTTATTGTTAAATAAATAAATGCTTGTTTAGGTTATTTGAGTCTTTTTTGCAGACTGGATATGTCCTTGTAATGGTGTGTAGGCTACGTGATTGCTTCTCTGTAAGCAAACAAAATAAAAATAGACCCAATAGCGTGTTAAATATACGCTATTAGAGAACAACTAGAATAGAGCATGTCTTTTTCACTTTTTAAAAAACAGCTTTTTTGGGGCTATATTTAATTTGTTTTTGCGGACAGGATATGTCCTACTGCCTTGCTTCTCTGCAGACAAAAAATAGACCCAATAGCGCGTTAAATATACGCTAAGAAACAACTAGAGCGTGTGTTTTTCACTTTTTAGTTTTGAAAATCTATCTTTTTTTGCACTCCTTTCCTCTGTTTTTACAGATGGGATATGTGTCCTTGCATATGTATAGGCTTAAAAATAGACTTTTTTTGTCAAACTAAAGCTATAATGCATTGTTCAATTTTTACAGACTAAAACATATACTATTAAGAAACAACTAGATCACGTCTTTTTCACGTTTTAAATTGTTAAAAATAAACAGCTTTTTTTTGGCTATTTCTACTTTTTTTTTGCGGACTGGATAAGTCCTTGCAATGGTATGTATGTATAGGCTTCTTGCTTGCTTCTCTGCAAACAAACACAAATAGACCCAATAGCGTGTTACGCTCTGCAACGAAATGAGTCAATAGCATGTTAAAATAGCTATTAACAACTAGAGCATGTGTTTTTAATTTTTTAACGTTAAAAAACAGCTTTATTTGGGGCTATTTCGGGTTTTTTTGCGGACTAGATATGTCCTTGTAATATATAGGCTACTTGCTTGCTTCTCGGCGAAAACAATAAAAAAAATAGACCCAATAGCGTGTTAGAAATACGCTATTAAGAAACAACTAGAGCATGTTATTTTCACTTTTTTAAATAAAAAAAACTGCCTTTCTTTGCTCTGTAGGCCTATTTCTAGTTGTTTGTCTCCTACTCCATGCAATGGTATATGTAGGCTAAAACACAAGGACTTTTTAGTCTTACTAAAGCAAGACTGCATTGTTTAAAATCTACAGCAGAAAGAATATAGTCCTACAAAAAAGTTGCAATATGAGGAAAAATAGGCTACAATCTTATTTTGCCATACTCCGACATGTCCTTTACAATGTTATGTAGCCTACAAGATTAAGCCTTTTTTAGTCTCCCAAAAGCGAACTCAAAATGTCTTATACTCCTACTCAAACCTATGGAAAAACACACAAAAAATGTACTATAGCAACGATCGGCGCACTGCTGAAAATCATCAGTATAGCCCCTCAAAAAAAAAATCCCGAAAAAACTACAAATGTAAAAAAAAATCGCGAATTCAACACTAAATTGTCCCAAATCGCTTTACTTACTTTTGGAATGATCCCCCATATCACCCAAAAAAGAAGAGCTGAAGATAATATCCACCATACAGGCTCTAGCGTGGGGTTATTCTAGGTGTAAGATGCGAGCAAAAGAGTGTTCGGAGATGACTGGCCCCCTCTTTGCCACTTGTCTTGTGTGTCTCTCCCTCTGCGGACGAGACGGGACGGGACTGGCTTATGGGAGGGTGACGCTGCTGCTCTGACGTCATGACGTAAATAACAAAAGCTAGCCAATCAAATCGCTCCAATGTCTAGGAAAATGAAAATGAAGAAGATATGATTTGTGTATGTGTAGTAGGTATGATAGAAGATTAGGAATTATAGAGATGGGTTTTAATTAATTCTTGAAACAGATATGCTATGCAAAGGAATTCTTATTTTTATTTTATTTTATTTTATTTTATTTTATTTTATTTTATTTTATTTTATTTTATTTTATTTTATTTTATTTTATTTTATTTTATTTTATTTTATTTTATTTTATTTTATTTTATTTTATTTTGGCTATTTATTTAACAGGGATAATGCACATTTATGAAATCATATAAACAGTAAAATTATAGAAAAAATTCAACACATAATGTACAGACCAAGAGCACATAAGCAACAATTGTAAATGAAAAAAACGATTAAATTATATTAAATAAATATTAATATTTTTTATTTTGAACCAGTTTTTATGATCATTACAAGCATCTAAAAAAATTCACCACCAGATTTCTTTACTGGGACTTTCCTAAATGTACTTTTTAAGGTAATACAATGAAAAAAAGTAACTGAATATTATAGATGTAAATTAAATCAAATCAAACGTGTTTAAAGAATTAAAAAATGTAATAAGATAATTAAGAAAATTTAAGAAATAAAGAAAAGTAATGGAATAAATAATTCACTGGAATAAATTATTATTTTAGACCTAAAAAATATATATAATCAGTGAATTATTTTCTCAAATATTATAAATGCTTATAACAAGTCCTACAAAAAAAATTGGATAATATAATTAAGAAAATTTAGAAAAATTAAAAATAGTACTAAAAAGATAATTCACTGAAATAAATTATTATTTTAGGCCTAAAAAATATATATAATTAGTGAATTATTTACTCAAATATTATAAATGGTTATAACCCGTCCTACACAGATGCACAGTGAAATAGGAAATATTCTCACAACCCTTCACATGAACCTATGTATTAAAATAAATACTTTTTCTATACATTTATTTTCCTTTTCATTTCAGTTTTTCAGTAGGCCTATGCTTTATATATATATGGGAAAAATACGTGTATTCAGAACCCAATAGTTGCATTATTGTTATTTCACTTAAAGGCAAAAATTAATGCTTTATACATCAAAATAATTAAGTTAAAACAGACATCCCAAATTGGTTAATT
>NC_137230.1:36914373-36919373 GCF_949987685.1 Ammodytes marinus
GTTTTCTTTTATTTTTATTTTTTTTTGTGAAAACATAATTTTTGTTTATTGTATTTCCATGCTTTTCATTTTGTTTTGTATGTTTGATATGTCTGAAATAAATTGAATCAAAAAAAATAAATAAATAAAAAAATAAATGAAAGGTAGTCAGAGGTATAAAAAAAAAATTTAAATAGAAAAAAATATTGGTGCTAATGTTAGGTATAAAAATGAGAAAACTTTATACAATCTTGCAAATTTTGTTAGGCTACTGCGGGTAGTCTGATCGCTTCAGCTTAAAACCTTCACACGGTATCATGTCTATGTGCAGAATAATACTCTGTTATTGCTTTAAATTTAAATTTGGGGCGACTGTGGCTCAGGTGGTAGAGCGTGTCGGCCGATGATCAAAGGGTTGGAGGTTCGATCCCCGCCCTGCCACCTGTGTCATGGTTGTTGTGTCCTTGGGCAAAGACACTTCACCCACCTTGCCTCGTGTGAATGTCGATAGTTAGCCTGCTGCTATCGGTGTATGAATGTGTGTGTGAATGGTAACGAGGGAAAGGAAAACAGGTCTCCCTTGCAAAAGAGTCTTCGGTCTCAATGGGATTTACCTGTAGAAATAAAGGTTAAAAGAAAAAAAACACATTTCAACATGTTTAGTTGGACGTTTTCGAGGCACTTAAACCTTGTGAAACATTTCATTTTCATTTAACTTTTATTTATCCTCGAGAGACCAATTGAGGGGTGACCCTCATTTACAATGACGTCGAGTTCAAAACAAATTCAAAGGAAAAACAACAATACATAAACAATATTCAATGCAAATACATCAAATACACAACAACAGGTGAAGAGAAAAACAATTGAAACATTTACACAGTGGTGAAGAGTGGCAGCAATTAAAATGAAATGGGTGAAAGTACAATATGGCCTAATTAAAACAGTTACAGGTAGAGTTTGGCAGATTTAAGATAGTTTGTTTAAATTGGTTAAAGGATATGAAGGTATTTAGTTTAATGTGTTGCTGTAAGTTGTTCCAGGAGTCGGGGGCACTGAAGCTAAAAGCTGTCTTTCCCAGCTCAGACCGGGCTTGTGGGACATAAAGCATAAGCATGTCAGTGGAGCGGGTCTGATAAAGCCCATCTGAGATTTGCAGCATTTCTGTTAAATAACGAGGAAGCTTCCCGGTCAAGGCTTTGTAAATAAAAATGTGCTTGTGGGACATAACGGCTTTTTTCAAAGCTCTGTATGATTTACTAGCACTAATAGTGAGTTTGCTACAAGAGCTTTCAATCCACTCTCAGGTTCAGAGTCGGCTAACAATGTAATTAATATACTGTAAGTACTTCGATACTACACACTGTACCTTTAAAATGTGTAAACAGATGTCCCCTTTAATCCTCTTGGAATGAACTCGAAGACAATACGTTTTGAGTTTAACTTTTAAACGTGCAGTGTGTAGAATTTTGGGTTTTATTTCCTAGCAGATTTTGTAGAAAGTAATTATAATATCCATAAGTACATTTAATTTAGTGCATAATAGCTGAAAAAAATGTTTTGAATTATTATTTTTTTCCTTAGAAAGGGTCTCATATATGTCCATATTTCTGCATATTTTGGACCAAGGCCTAGTGCCGCCATCTTGAAAGTGTCATAGTTGGAATGTCATCAGATGCATTGTTTAAAATTTAGAATTGTTCTTGTCCTTGAAGGCCACTGTAGCTTCTGTTATTATTCTAAAGGGTTGGGGTTACCCAGGGAGCGTTGCATTCTAGAACTTTGTAGAACTTTCTTGATGATGTCATATTACACACTGCACCTTTAAAGACATGTTCAAAGTATATTTTAAAATCGTTTGTTATTATATCCGTCAAAACTGTGATGGTGTGTCTGCATGCAAAGTAATTTATTTGATGAAATTCCCATAAAAAGGCCTCGGCGAAGGAAAAAAGGAATGTGTCTCTCTCTCTCTCCCTCTCTCTGTCTCTCTCTCTCTGTCCCTCTCTCTCTCTCTCTGTCTCTCTCTGTCCCTCTCTCTCTCTCTCTCCCTCTCTCTGTCCCTCTCTCTCTCTCCCTCTCTCTGTCCCTCTCTCTCTCTCTGTCTCTCCCTCTCTCTCTCTCTCTGTCCCTCTCTCTCTCTCTGTCTCTCTCTCTCTCTGTCTTTCTCTCTATCTCTCTTTCTCTCTCCCCCTCTCTCCCTCTCTCTGTCCCTCTCTCCCTCTCTCTCTCTCTGTCCCTCTCTCTCTCTCTATCTCTATCTCTCTCCCTTTCACTCACACACACACACACACACACACAAACACACACACACACACACACACTTCGTTTAAAACTACAACATTGCATTTCTCTGATGATAATAAAATACAAGACGACCATTTGTAAAATAAAACCGTCGGTTGACAGTTACACTAATGAGATAACAATGGAAGAACCCGCCCGGAGGCTACGATCAAAGATTAATCCTAATTATAATGTGAGTGTGTGTGTGTGTGTGTGTGTGTGTGTGTGTGTGTGTGTGTGTGTGTGTGTGTGTGTGTGTGTGTGTGTGTGTGTGTGTGTGTGTGTGTGTGTGTGTGTGTGTGTGTCTTATGTGAATGGTGAATACTGCATTAACTCGGAAGAATTATGAATTATAAATCTGCAACATGGTTCCCCTTTCAGAAAGGCCTCGCATGCGTAAGGGTGTGTGTGTGTGTGTGTGTGTGTGTGTGTGTGTGTGTGTGTGTGTGTGTGTGTGTGTGTGTGTGTGTGTGTGTGCGTGCGTGTGTGTGTGATTTTTTATTTCTTTTTTTCCTTCGCCGAGGCCTTTTTATGGAAATTTCATGAAATAAATTACTTTGCATGTAGACACACACCATCAACGTTTTGATGATAGATATAACAACAAACGATTTTAAAATATACTTTCAATATGTCTTTAAAAGTTCAAATCAAATGAATTGTCTTTCAGGTCATTCCAATAGGATTAAAGAAATTATTTTAAAGGTACAGTGTG
Organism: Ammodytes marinus; assembly: GCF_949987685.1. Lineage (NCBI taxonomy): Eukaryota > Metazoa > Chordata > Actinopteri > Uranoscopiformes > Ammodytidae > Ammodytes > Ammodytes marinus. The sequence continues at coordinate 36,917,354 of NC_137230.1, forward strand.
TAATATCTCAATATTTTGGGGCATCTAGTGGTGAGATTCTAGAAGTCAACTCTCTCTACTTCCGAATAATTACAGAAACCTCTACCAAGGCTGTTCTGAAAATTCCCATAAATTCTACACACTGCACCTTTAAATATCTTAAAGCCATAATGCGTATATTAATTACATTTTTAGCTAACTTGACCGAATAGTGGATTAAAAGCACAGACAGACAGACAGACAGACAGACAGACAGACAGACAGACACGCAGACAGACAAGACAGACAGACAGACAGACAGACAGACAGACAGACAGACAGACAGACAGACAGACAGACAGACAGACACGCAGACAGACAAGACAGACAGACAGACACGCAGACAGACAAGACAGACAGACAGACAGACAGACAGACAGACAGACAGACAGACAGACAGACAGACAGACAGACAGACAGACAGACAGACAGACAGATAGACAGACAGACAGACAGACAGGAAAACAAATTCACTAATAGTTCGAAAACCTGAAGTCTTATGATCAAGGCGACTGTGTCTCAGTTGGTAGAGCGGGTCGGCCGATGATCAAAGGGTTGGAGGTTCGATCCCCGCCCTGCCACCTGTGTCATAGTTGTTGTGTCCTTGGGCTAAGACACTTCATCCACCTTGCCTCGTGTGAATGTCGATAGTTAGCCTGCTGCTGCTATCGGTGTATGAATGTGTGTGTGTGAATGGTAACGTGGGAAAGGAAAACAGGTCTCCCTTGCAAAAGAGTCTTCGGTCTCAATGGGATTTACCTGTAGAAATAAAGGTTAGAAAAAAAAAAAAATGAACAAGGCACACGTATAGTAAGTTAACGAAATGTGCAAGATTATGACTATTTAAAGAATAATTGTAATTGTTTATGAAGTTTTTATTTATTTTATATGGAACATTAGCACCACAGTAAAACGAGGAGAAGCAGCTTTTAGTTTTTATGCACCAAATATCTGGAACAAACTCCCAGAAAACTTGAGGTCTGCTGCAACCCTCAGTTCTTTTAAATCGAGTCTGAAGACTTTTCTGTTTCCATTTTAACCTGTACTTTTTATTTTATTTAAATGTTTTACTTCTTTTCATTCGCTTTTAAATGTCTTCTAATGTGTTTTATGTATTTTAATCTTGCCCCTGTAAAGCACTTTGAATGGCCTTGTGTCTGAATTGTGCTATAGAAATAAACTTGCCTTGCCTTGCCAGTATATAATTGAACTTTCTCTGTGTTTTACAACTTTAATTTAATTTATATTATATATCTACAAAGAGTCTCCAAAGAGTTGATATAATAGTTGATATGATATCCAATCCAATCCAATCCAACTTTATTTATAAAGCGCTTTCATCGAACCAGAGCAGAGACAAAGTGCTGTACAGGCCTAAAATAAGGTACAATAAAAATAGATAAAAAAATTAATAAAGCTAAGGTTCGCTTTTAAATGTCTTCTAATGTGTTTTATGTATTTTAATCTTGCCCCTGTAAAGCACTTTGAGTGGCCTTGTGTCTGAATTGTGCTATATAAATAAACTTGCCTTGCCTTACCTTGCCTAAGGTAAAAATAATATCTAAAAATAACAAAAATAAGGTACAATAAAATAACATCAAAAGTCTCACACTGGGTCGAAAGCCAGCGAGTAAAAATGGGTCTCGAGGTGTTTTTTAAAAGTTGTGATTGAAGGGGCCTGTCTGATTTGGATGGGCAGATTGTTCCACATCTTTGGAGCAGCGATGGAAAACGCTCTGTCCCCTCTCAGATATCCATGATGAAAAAATCTAATTGCAACTCACTATTAGTTCTAGTTAATCATGTGAGAATTCAAGTTTTGGAATGTGTTAAAATTAAAATAATTAAAAAAATATTCTTATATATCTCTCCTTTTGTCTTACACACACACACACACACACTGAGACACACACACACACACACACACACACACACACACACACACACATACACTGACACACACACACACATGCACACTGAGACACACACACACACACACACA
>NC_137230.1:36929373-36931873 GCF_949987685.1 Ammodytes marinus
GGCCTGACACCTGTAGCGGCTGTTGGCTGCGGTTTGGTTAGGAAGTCCTACTGTAACTTTATAAGGCCGACTGTATATCTGATACTTGAGTAGTCTGACTGAGCCTGGCACCGCCCGCCTACATGCTTCCGCTCAATTGTCATTTCCCTTCAGTAGTCAGTCTGGGTCCAAGGTATATTCGCGGGTTTTCTCTGGTCCAGATTTTTTACCGGTCCAATCAGTGTGTGTGTGTGTGTGTGTGTGTGTGTGTGTGTGTGTGTGTGTGTGTGTGTGTGTGTGTGTGAGCCTGTGTATTAACACTGTTTTTTGTTCAGCTAACACACAGTACAGACAGGTAGAGGATCATGAGGAGATATTCACTGATTTTGACAAAAACATTTTTGACAACAAGCGTTCTCCAGAATCACTGACTCCACCTTCATATTAGGCCATTTTTTTTTTTTTTAACCTTTATTTCTACAGGTAAATCCCATTGAGACCGAAGACTCTTTTGCAAGGGAGACCTGTTCCCATTCCCACATTACCATTCCCACACCCACACCAATAGCAGGCTAACTATCGACATTCACACGAGGCAAGGTGGGTGAAGTGACTTCTTGCCCAAGGACACAACAACCATGACACAAGTGGCAGGGCGGGAATCGAACCTCCAACCCTTTGATCATCGGCCGACCCGCTCTACCACCTGAGATACAGTCGCCCCGTTACAAACTGCTTACACTTATCTCGTTAGCTTAATTGCAGCAGTAATCGCTATTAACAATTAAAACGTTCTCCAGATACTTGTAAACATTTGACAAGCAGCAAAATGGTTCAGCAGTGTATCCTCTGAATTAATAATCAAATGAGTGAGTGACTAATTAGTCGGAGGGGGTTGATTTCTCTCGTGACACGCTCGCACACACACACACACACACACACACACACAGAGAGACACACACACACACAGAGAGACACACACACACACACAGACAGAGAGACACACACACACACAGAGATACACACACACATACAGACAGAGAGAGACACACACACACATACACACACATACAGACAGAGAGACACACACACACACACACACACACACACACACCCTGACACACTCGCAGTGACTTTACCAATTAGCGGTTGTTGTGACAGGTCTTTCAATGTTAATTAAACCTTAAATTATTTAGATTTTTTAAAAGTCATATGCACGGGGTGCTCCGGTGGTGTAGTGGATAGAGCGTGTACCATATTGGCTCCGGCCTTTGTTGCAGTGGTCGCGGGTTCAAATCTGACCCGTGGACCTTTACTGCAGGTCATCCCCCCCCTCTCTCTCTCTCTCTCTCTCTCTCTGTCTGTCTCCCCATTTCAACTCTGTACTGTCTAATAAAGCTTGCCAAAAAATAATCTTAAAAAAAAAGTCATATGCACATAAGTATATGGTGAAATAATGTACAGTGTTTAGTGTGTAACAATGAGGATAGCCTTATTATCTTAAAGCTATATTGGGTAACTTTTTTCTATATAGATGAATGTTGGTTACATTAGAGTAATTGCCAAACGAGTTGACACAAAGTTGATTAAGCCTATTATCAGCTCCTCCACAAAACCCTCTCTGTATTTCTCAGTATGGCAGCGTTTAGGAACTGGTTTTAACTTGTGTACATTTCAGTGCATTTATACGATCTCAATCAAGGTGATAATTCCTGATGAAAAATGTGTGTCCAAGAACACATTAGTTAAATTTCTCATTGTGCTATATATCCGTCTTGATGTATAAAAATTAGGGCTCTCTCAATCTTCCTCCGTGCGTCTCAATTTTGTTTGCTAGCTGTCTCGTCTCCCGCGTAAACGGACACCCGCTCCGTGTGTGTGTGTGTGTGTTTGTGTCAATATTTTTGCCTATGAGTACAACGATGGTGAATGAATCGGCATAGGCATCTGTGGCAGTGCAGCGCTGTCTGTTGTGGAGACAGAAGTTACGAGAGACGGAGAGCGAGAGAGAGAGAGAGAGAGAGAGAGAGAGAGGGGGAGAGAGAGAGAGAGAGATAGAGAGAGATAGAGATAGAGATAGAGAGAGAGAGAGAGAGAGAGATAGAGAGAGAGAGAGAGAGAGAGAGAGAGAGAGAGAGAGAGAGAGAGAGAGGGAGAGAGAGAGAGATAGAGAGATAGAGAGAGAGAGAGAGAGGGAGAGAGAGAGAGTGAGAGAGAGAGAGAGAGGGAGAGAGAGATAGAGATAGAGATAGAGAGATAGAGAGAGAGAGAGAGAGGGAGAGAGAGAGAGAGAGAAAGAGAGAGAGAGAAACTGTAGCAGGCTATACAGCTGTTTATAAACAGGTATAAAAGTGTCATAAAAGTATGCGATTCATTTAGATTAATTAATCACTGAGCCTGTCATTAATAAGAAAAACATGGAGGGGAGGGTCGGACAGTATTGGCAAAAAAAAAAAGCTGTATAGTGTCTTGTGCCTCGTTTCCACAGAGCAGAGCGGCTCAGCTGTTGTGTTATTCAGAT
>NC_137230.1:36941873-36949373 GCF_949987685.1 Ammodytes marinus
ATAACATACATTAGTCCCTGAAGTGGTGTGAGGTTCCCTGGTGTGTCTCTGCCCCAGACTTGATGCCTCTTAAGGCCAGGACACACCAGTCCGACTATACCCGAAAATGGAGACTGCCGATTCAGGGAGCTCCAGTCTTCCCGTCGCGGCCAAAAAAGTGCAAAGAACACACCAAACCGACTGCTGACTTTCCGTACGCTCTGCGTAACTAAGTTAGGGAGGTGGGTATGTGTAGGAGAGAGAGAGAAAAATAAAAATAAAAATAATTGAAGTTGTAAAAAATAAATAAATAAAAATTCATCGCAGCTGACGAGAGAATAATTATTTTATTTTTATTTTTTTTTATTTTTCTAAATTTAAAATCTTAAAAATGTATTTAATTAAAAATAATCAAAAAGTTATTAAGCTATTAGATTTGTTATTGTTTTCATGCAAATTGAATTATTATTTTTTTTCTTTATGATTGGCTTTTGTCTTTTCCTGTCCTCAGTCAGACACAGATGAGTTACATTGTAGTTCATATTTTCCCAGTGTGTGAAAACACTTGAGCTGTTTGTGAGGCTTTGCTGCTCTCTGCTGGTGGGAGGTGGACTCACAATTTATGATCATCAGAGGAAGAATGAGACTGTTTCAGAAATATTTAAAAGTTCCTCGTAGCGACTTTAAAATGTGCAAATTGAACAACATAAACAAACCCATATTACATATTACATAAACATTGTCTTTTAGCCATTGTTGTTTTCTTCTTGGATGCTGAAAAGCTGACGTAGCATCCGTGTGACAAAAGTTACGCACTGTAACTTTAAAACAAAAAAGACATCAACGATTGAATCATTGTCTTTGTCTCTCCCTGCTCTGGTTGCATAGTGACACAGACCTTCATTGGTACTATCTTCAGAGGTAGTTTATCCGCGGTGTTAAAGTATGGGAACCACCTCTCAGTGAAAGGGTAACCTATGGTGCATATGTGTGTGTTAGTGTCAGGATCGGAGAACATCAATTTCCCTCTGTCCCAGTCCAGTTTCACTCTGATCCTCTGGAACTGCTTATGAAATGGGATAGCCGGGCCAGGTACTAGTGGAATCTGTGCCGAGTATTTAGCTTCGTAGAACCACATTCCCAGTAATTCATGATTCAATTCCTTGCCCTGGAAAGACTCTGCCAACACACCCAGAAACCAGTTTGTATTGTCTCCGACCTGGACGTCCCAGCTGTGAGTCCCTGAGTCAAAGCCCTCAGATCCCAGGACAGAGAAGTAACCGTCAAACCTCTCTGGATTATCAGGAAGCTGCTGTTGTCCCTCTATTACTCTCACACTGGTCAGATCTTCAGACACGATTAAACCTGAACCAGCTGTGTTTGGGTCCAGAACCAGAGGAGTGTAGGAGACCATGTCCTTCATCTTGCTCCAGATGTTGAAGGTCAGGTTGCCCAGGTGTTTGGCCTCGTCTATCAGAGCTCCTGAGAGCAGCTGTGGATCATCTGGCAGGGGGCGCTGCTGGACTCTGTCCACTGCAGCCTTGTAGTTGAGCAGGAATGAGACGTCTTCAGCTCTCAGCTGCTCCTCTGTGGCTCTGACTGTGTCTGAAAGAGCTGCTATCCCTCTGCTCAGAGCCTCCATCTTCTCCTTCATCTTCTGACTCTTCTGCTCCTCTTCCTCCCTCAGTGCAGCCATCCTGGCTTTCTCTTCCTCTTCTAGAAACTGGTGAAGCTTCTTAAACTGATCCTGAATCTGCGTCTCTGTGCGTCGGGCCTGGACCTTTGTGTGTCTCGCCATTTGACCAGACTCCACTTTAACTTGCATAAAAAGATCTAACTTCTCCTTTAAGGGCTCCAGAGTTTCCTGAAGTTCCTTCTTGTGTTCTCGTGCAGCCTCATCGACTGGTTTGAATCTGTGTCCGCTGTGTTTCTCTGAATCTCTGCAGACGACACAAACTGGCCGCTGATGGTCCAGACAGAAGAGTTTGAGTTTTTCGGAGTGTTCACTGCACAGATCCTCCGAATTTATTTGGTCTCTCTCCAGTAAGAAGGCCTCACACAGGTTCTTTAAGGCCAGGTTACGAGGAGGGGGGCCCTTTTTAGATCTTCTCTTACAAACTGGACATTCCCGTATTGGATTCTCTCTAAACCAGTTCTGCAGACAGTCTTTACAGAAGCTGTGGCTACACGACAGAAGAACAGGATCTCTGAAGACGTCATGACAGACCGGACAGCACAGATCCTCCTCTGACCTGGAAGCCATTTTGTCTGTGACTGCAGCTGAAAACACAACAGACAGAAAGTTCAATCCAATTCAAATCACTTTATTCACTTAAAGCTGGGGTGGAGGATTTGGGGAGAAAATGGCAGTTGGGATAGAGATTCGAATCCAAATACCTCAACCGCTCCACTTGTTCTCTTTGGTCCCTCCCCTATGGTCCCTCCCTGACACGCTCTACACCAACAAAGTCATGCCAAAGTGAATGGACAGTCCCAACCAACAGCCAATAAGAACAGAGAATCGGAGCCTCGCTCTGATTGGTCAAAGTGTACAGCTCATGTTAACTTTGACCAATCAGGAATCACATACCCCAGCTTTAGAGGGGGCACATGACAGTAGCGTAAAAAAACACAAGACACAATCAACAAACATAAGCAGCGCACACACTGTATAATCAAAAACACACGCATCACACTCACACACATTACACAATCAAGCGGCGCACAAATTTGCAACAACAATATTCAACACACCGGTAATAATGTATAAAGTTCAGTCAGGCGTTGCTCCCTTTCCCTTCTCTATAGTAACTTTCCCTCATACAGTGCATAGTAGGGCTGTAACTTGAGGTCTGCTGCAACCCTCAGTTCTTTTAAATCGAGTCTGAAGACTTTTCTGTTTCCATTTTAACCTGTACTTTTAATTTAATTTAAATGTTTTACTTCTTTTCATTCGCTTTTAAATGTCTTCTAATGTGTTTTATGTATTCTAATCTTGCCCCTGTAAAGCACTTTGAGTGGCCTTGTGTTAGAATTGTGCTATAGAAATAAACTTGCCTTGCCTTGCCTGTAACGAAAAACTGACGATTCGATTTGTATCACGATTTTTGACCCACGATTCGATACATACAACGATTTTTTGGTAATTTGAAAAGCATTTGAATTAAATAACATTTAGCTTTATGGAACATTTAATAACAAATAACCTGAACAGATTTGGACACAAAGAACAATATAAGCAACGTTGTGTCCTTGGGCAAGACACTTCACCCACCTTGCCTCGTGTGAATGTTGATAGTTAGCCTGCTGCTATCGGTGTATGAATGTGTGTGTGAATGGTAACGTGGGAAAGGAAAACAGGTCTCCCTTGAAAAATAGTCTTCGGTCTCAATGGGATTTACCTGCAGAAATAAAGGTTTAAAAAAAGGTCGAACTCACCTTCAGTGTGTGGAGTGCCAGCAGTGTTGTAGTTTTCCTCTCTCCTCACTCAAACAGAGTTGTTAGTTTTGTTCTGAATGTAAATCTTATAAATATAGATTTCCATTCTCTATAGTCAGGTTGTCAGTCCGTGTGTCTCTTGGTGAAGATTTTGTATGACCTGCTACGCTGAACGCTGTTGCTTCATATCGAACACGTTGGAGTGTCTCGGTCCAAAGTTCAGTTTTATTGCTCAGCATGTGCTGTGGGCAGCAGGCCGACGTAACACCAACGATTAGGTTCATGGACAGTGTAAGAGTAATTTATCCTTTTCTTAGTTTTTTTTTGCAATGCATGTTTTGACCACATGGTGGCAGTAATGTACTGGATGGATGGATGGATAGATAAACAGACAGACAGACAGATAAACAGAGAGACAGACAGACAGACAGAGTTTTGCATTACCTACAAAAAAGTTTTATTTTATTTTTTTGTAACTACTACATAGTTTTCTTTGTTCAGAAAAACAGTGAAAATGTACTTGAATGTTAAAAATAACTATTTTACTGAATTCCTTAAGTCGAAATTATATGGAAAAATTTGTTAATTTGCCTCTGTATGTTTTTTTCTTCAAAAGTTAGCCTCTGCTTTCTTTTATTTTGCTGATCGGAATTGATCAATGTGTAATAAACTGTTACAAATAAACCACAATACCCATTATTTCAGCCTGTTACCTGGCAGAATCTTAAAATAGACAGGTTGCAACAATAAAGCCACCCTATGCGCATGGACCTTTTCTTCCATCTAGACTATTAAGCCTGATTTCTACTTGCGTTCTCTACTGGGTAGCGCGGACATCGAACGTTCTCACGAACCGTTGATAGCAGTTCGCTACATACTACGTAGGATCTCAGAGTTCAATACACCTTCATATTTCCACCGGTGAAGTAGGACTTTAAAGAAATAAATGAAAAACTGACGAGCATATTTTGGAATTTTTGCAATTTATTGAGGAAAGAAGCAGAACATATGATTTGGCACATGTAGAAAAGTGCATTTAGACCAAAACAATTTTGTTCAATGAGCTATTAACACTAGGAGGGAATATGTGATGATTTCCCTCAGGGCAGGTGTGTGTATTATGATACAAGGAAGGCCTAAATTAGTCTTTTAAAAGGTGCTACGAGGAACTTTTAAATATTTCTGAAACAGTCTCATTTTTCCTCTGATGATCATGAATGACATGTAACAGCAAACGAGACAATCAGTGCAAAGAATGCTATTTTTATATAGTTTTTCTTAATGCCTTTGTCATGGGTATATACGCTCACCCAGGAACAACAGCTGGCGTAGTAAAAACACTACCGCTTTTTGTCCAAAGGAGGGCGCTAGAATTAACACAAAATGAAAGTTCCTCAGAGCACCTTTAAGAATTAAAACATTGGACAATTTTTTTTAGTTTTTTGCAACAATCATCGTTGCAGCTGAGAAAAGCTGAATACCAACATGTAGCCGTTAAACAAATATACAGTATATACAAACATTTAAGAATTTCCAAATTTTCTTAAGGCGAGGACATGGCAGGCAAAACTTAAATTTGCTTCCATAACATGTCTTCTTTCATACTAGTATAAATCAAGATGTCGAACATGTACATTCAGGTGTTTATTTGACTAAACCTTGTCTGTTTGCGTCTGTATATTTCTCCTATACAACCATCTTTAAACGGACATTATCTCAACATTAGTTTGTTTGTCTATGTCTTCTTTCATACTAGTATAAATCAAAATGCCCAAAATGTACATTTAGGTGTTAGGAAAAGTAACATTATCAAGGCAACTGTCTTTACTAGATTTTTGAGTGTTGAGCCTAAAACTAAACCCTCTCACATTCGAAGGAAAACTGTCTTAACATTTGAGCCAACTCATTATCTTACGTTGAGATTATCACCTTTTTTCACAGGCTTTTACGTTTTAATGAATTGTTTTGTGTCATTGCTGTAAGTGTTTTTTAATGTGTGCTGTTGTATTTTAATTTATGTATTTTATGTAAAGCACTTTGGTGAATGTAGGTTCTTATAAGGTGCTATATAAATAAAAGACCTTGAGATAAGTTATCATTCATATATAATGAAAATGTATCTTTCATAGCATCAAGAATTTCAAAAAATAACAGTTGTAGGGCTACCAACTTATTCTCTGTCATACAGAAAACAAACGAAAACAATAATTCCCACTTCAAATAAAGTGTTTTCAGTAAATTTTTCCAAATAATGTAGCCTACTTTTTTTGCCTTATGTGTGTAATAGCTCTAATTCAGATGAAGAATTATACGCGTGATCTTTCAGAGTTTTAGTTTTAACCCTTGAAATCTTAAAAATCTAGTGCAGACAGTCGCTTTGAAATTTTTAGTTATCCTAACTTAAAAAATGTTTACAGTGTGGAGGGGGAGAGAAAGACGGCATCATCCACCACTGCCTCAAGTCTTTCCACAATATCAAGTGATGAGGTGAAGATGTATTTAGTTATTTATTCTATAGTACTTCTTCTTCTTCTTGGTCTTCCAACAGGTGCATTTCCCCAGGACGCCCCACTATATATAAAAACATGTAAGGCCGTTAAGTTTGTCCGTTCTGTGCTACTGTAGAAACATGGCGGTGCAACATGGCGGCCTCAGCACCCCCGCTCCTATGTAGATATAAAAAGCTAATTTTAAGGGAAAAAAAATATACCCTAATTAAAACATATTCACCTCATCACTTGATATTGTGGAAAGACTTGAGGCAGTGGTGGATGATGCCATCTTTAGTAACTATAGCTTCTTGTCCTTGAAGGCCACCGTAGCTTCTGGAAATTCTACCCACAAAGGGTTAGGGGTTAGCAAGGGAGCGTTGACATCTAGAATCTCACCACTAGATGACACTCAAAATACTCTTAATATTATATTACACACTGTACCTTTAAACAGCTGAAAAGTAGGTAGTAGAAAATATGAGTGGACAAAAAAGTAGGCAGTATAAGATTGTGCCTCATTTTAATAATGTTAATAGAAAAAGTATTCATTCGAAGGTTTACACGGCTTATTTTTTTTAGTATATTAATGTTAAACCATCATAATCAAGATCAGCTTGATGTTGTGGAATAGGGACACACTCTTTTTCTCGCTTACGTGAATTTAAAAAGTGCCTGCGCTGAATTAAAAAAAAAAAAAAAAAAGCTAGGGTAATTTACTCACCAAAAAGCATACACACCGTCCCTGCGTTCCAAATCACGTACTTTTTCTTTTTACTATAATACAAAGGTTGTGTTGTAAAAGCCCTACTAACGTCCTCCCTCCTACATACTCAACATGTATATACTACATACTAAAAGCCCTACTAACGTCCTCCCTCCTACATACTCAACATGTATATACTACATACTAAAAGCCCTACTAACGTCCTCCCTCCTACATACTCAACATGTATATACTACATACTAAAAGCCCTACTAACGTCCTCCCTCCTACATACTCAACATGTATATACTACATACTGTCTACGTAACCATTCGATTGTGTATGCGAGGTTCGTCGGACCGTTTACACTGAAGTATACAGAAGCAATAACGAATTTTAAAAAGAAAACTTCTGTGTCGTTTGAAAAGACGCAATGCATTGTGGGGCGGTTGAGTAGGAAAAGTAACCTATCGATCCATACACAAAATCTTTCCTGGAGGTAAGTACTCATCCGGGCATTTCTAGCCTACATAAACTCGCATACACAACCACAACATACTAAAATTGACGTCTAAATGAGTATGAGTAGGACATTATTAGGGTTTTTAGTATGAGTAGGACATTAGTAGGGCTTTTAGTATGAGTAGGACGTTAGTAGGGCTTTTTGAACACAGCCATACTTCAAAATTGGATGTGTAAGGGCATCTGGGTATTTTTTTGGCATACTGAATTTTACAACAACAAAAATCTGGCATACTGAATACTAAGTAGTATGGGAGACTGGGAATTGGAACGCAGGGTAAGTTTGAAGGTAAGATATGTCGACGGACTATTTGTGCGAAATTTTTTGGGGAAGATATAAACAGGGATAGGAGGAGGGTGCTAGTC